>NC_137699.1:13278090-13517358 GCF_964034855.1 Anser brachyrhynchus | reverse complement strand
GATGCCTGTGCCTGGCAGGACGCCGTCCCTGATGCTGTGGGTATAACTTCCCATCGGGTCTGAGGCTTGTTTCGTGCTGGCAGTGTGGCGCAACCGGGGCATCCTAAGTGCCGTGGAGCTGGTCATGTGTCGGCGTGGACTGGGTCACTGGCAGTGAGTCAGTCGTGAGCGGCTGTGCTGGAGCAGCCTCAGCTTCCCAGCGTGATTTACTGAGCAGGCTGTCTCCTGTCCTCTCAGTCCCTTTCTGTTGGCTTTGATCGCTGAGCTAGGCCCCTCTTTGTACAGAAGCATGGATCCAGAATACTGACAGGCTGAGGAACGGGGCAGGCCAGCACAGCTCAGTTCCCCCCTGCTGTTGCCTTGAGTTTTGCACTGACCAAGCAGAGACAGCAAATGCTTTACAGCGTCTACACCATGCTCAAAGGGCAGGCAGTAATTCTGATTATGCTCATTTCTGAAGTCTCTCTGGGAAAAACCAACCAGACAAAAAGGGACTGCCTTTGAGGTACCTTCCCAGCAGCTGGAGAAGCTGCTGAGCTCTTTGCATTCAGGCTCCTTTCTAATGCAGGCTTTGCAGAGATACCGCACGCGGAATAACTAAAGAGCCCTCCGATTTGTGCGGTAAATCCGTGTATTCCCTCAGGAAGCTCTTTTAATTAGAGAAGATGTCTGCTCAGAAGCTGCTGTGCAGAACAGCTCGCCAAACCAGCAGCTGCCTGCAGACCGTGGTGCTGAGGAGAAGCCCTGGTGGTGGAGCACGTGAAGCAAGGTGATGATGCTCCTGCAAGGCTTTGCTGCTCCTCTCTAGGAGCTGGGGCTTCCCAGAGCCGCTGCCGAGAAGAGGAAGAGGAGAGGGGTCCGCTCCTGCCTGCCCTAGGGACCCGGCACGTCAGAGCTTCCTCTCGCGCAGTGCTCCCCGGGGCGAGGTGCTTTGACTCACAGCTTCCTGGAGCGGAGCTGGGGGGACTGAAACGCTGCTGCCGAAAGTACCTGGGGATTTCTGTATGTTCGAAGTGGCATCAAACTGGCTGCTGCCTTGGCACAAGAGGCTATTTCAAGGGAGGGCTATTTCGAGGAAAGGCAAGCGGCTTTAATGCCCGAGACCTCAAAAGCTCCTTTGATACCGCGGTTCTGTTTGTGGTTTCTGAGGCTGATCGTTGCTGCATTCATTCCCAGCCCGTCGTGTCGCAGCTTCGGAGCCTCCAGGGGAGGCTAGCCTGGGTTGTCACGGCAGTGGTTTACACTCGATCGTGTTGTAAAGCAGTCAGTTCCTGCTTCATGTCAGTTCCAGAGAGATGGGAAGCTTCCCATCCAGCCCAGCTGGCGGCTACGAGCAAGACCTAGCAGACTATATACAACTCGATGCTGTGCACCCGGTGTTGTCGCATGGGAATCTAAACAGTTGCTCCATGTTTGCTCAGAAAAGAGAGGACTTTTGCCACGGGGTGTTTGCTGTCAGGAGAAAGAGCCTGCAGAGAGGTGACCATGTGCTTGCCCAGCATCTCGCTGGAGAGCTCCATCTGCGTGGGCTGCATCCTGCAGTGGGTCATTTTCCTCCTGGCTACGGAGGAGACCACTTGTTGTAACTTGGTGTTGTTACTAAGGTTGGCTTGATAAATATTGCAGAATTAACGTGAAGTGGAGATGTTTGCCTTCAGGGAGTGGGCTGCGGGGGAAAGAATGCAAAATGGTGGGACAGAAAAAAAATATTATAAATAAATAACTGTCTTCAGCTCTATTAAAAAGTAATGTTAGCCTGAATCGTAGTTTGCTGATTAAAGACAAAAAAAGAGCCTTGCTTTTTTCCTCCCTCAAAAGTGGGATCATTTATCTCTGCATTGAGACTTAGTTGATGCTTGTGAATTCACTGGTTATTCTGGATGAAAATTCATTCTTTTTAAAAAAAAAAAATACTTCCAAACTGTTATTTTCCATCTCTTCTAGCTTTGTTCCATCAAATAGTCTTCCAAAATACTTATGCTCTAAATTTAGAGAAGAAGACCCTTTCTAGCAAGCACTAGAGGCCACCCAGCCTCCCCTGGTTCTGGTTCAGCCCAGCCCGTGTTCCAGGCTGCTGCAAGCAGAGCACCGTGCGTAAATCCCCCAGGACAGCAGGGAGGCCCCTCCTTTTCCCAGAACAGGCCCAGCTCTCGAAGCCTTGCTGTCTATTTTAACTGCCAAATTCCTGGGGAACTTATCCCATATGTCTGCTCCTCTTGGCTTGAGGCAGCCCTGTCCATAGCCTATGCATGCAGTGCTTCGGAGAGTGGATTGGTTTTTATCTTTTTTTCTCCTGCTTGGTGTTCGGTGGAGGAGTGATCCTAACTGCAGGCGGCAGGTCTGAAACTGAGTAATGTTCTCACGTGGCTCCAGATAAGCCTGCCGTGACCGCCTGCCTGGTAACCCAGCACTAAGCCAGGGAGCAAGGCACCTGTGTGCACCCTTGTGTGCAGTGCCCTCTGCCACTGCTTCCAGGGCCACCTCCGTCCGAGTGAAACTGAAAGCCTTGGAGCCTCTCTTCCAGCTGGTCGAGCCTCGTCCAGAGGCAGTCTGTGTCTGCTGCTGCTCCAAACATGCTGCTTGTTGTGGCATTTCACCTCATGAAAGGCTTAGGCTAGGAATGAAGCTGCTCTGCTGCAGCCTCTGTAAATGTAACCTCTTCCAGTGCTGCCCTTTGCTGCGAAATGCTTCTTTCTGTTCCAGTTTATTCCTCCTGTAGGAAGGGCTTGGAGCGAGGAGACAAATCTGCAAAGGTGGAGGGGAGAAGTGCTAGGCAGCGCTGCAGTACGTTTTGGAGACTGCAGGAGCTCCTGCTGGGACCCGCAAGAAATCGCTTCTGAGCAGCATCCTCAGAGCAATCGGATCAGCGAGTGGTTTGGCTGTTGTGGCCGGGTGCTGCCAGTTACAAACCTGAAACAGGGATCTTGGAGGGGGGGTGGAATGTGGTTGCAGGTGGATATTTTTTATTAGAAGGGAACAACTCAAAACATCTGTGCTCTAAACTCTCGTACTTCAGGGCTCTTCTTGCCCTTTACCCTCTCTGAACCCTTGTTTCGGAAGGAAGGTCTGCTTGAGACAAGAAGGGTCTCTCCAGCGTGAGCTTTTTTAATAGTACTGCCTTTCCCTTTTCATTCGTGCCCGCTGGTAGTGTCAAGCAGTGTCTGCGGCCTGAAACTCAGGATGTTGCGAAATGTTTGTCCTCCTCCAGCTGTGACAGCACTGCTCCGTGGGGTGTAGGTCTGGGTCCGTGTCAATGCGGCTTCGGGGCAGCCTGACAGGGATGCCAGGGCATCCGGCGGGCAGCCCCAGCCATCCTCAGGCCCTGCTGAGGAGGAATGGTTGTTACAGACGTCCAGCTACGGTCTTCTGCGCGACGTTCATGCGTAACGGTGCCAATGTCCTCAATATCCTAGCATGAGAGCAGGGAGGTTGAGCAGCTGTAGGCATGCAGGCGGCTGGTAAACGGGGAGGGTGCTGCACTTAGCAGATGGTGTATTTGTCAAAAACAATTGTCTCAGGTTCCTGAGATCACAGATAGCAAGGAGCTTGTTTCTGGGCACGAGCCAGAAGGTGCAGCCCTTTGTGGGCTGAGGCACTTCTGTGCCAGCAGGACTTGTGCCGCTTCCCAGCCGTGCTGGACCTGCCGTAGTCCTCCAGCTCTGCGTGGTCTGTGGGGTGAAGGGTTAACGCTGCGGGTTCTTGGGATCAGCGCCTTGTTGTCAGCAGAGGATCTGATGCAAAGCATGTGATATGATTAGACTAATAGCCTGTCTCATCCTCGTTGGAGAAAGCTGACTTAAGTCTAAAGCTCCACAAATCATTCAGAATAACAAGCCAGAGGACTCTCCTGTTTGCTCTGCCGTGGTTTATTTGTTGTTGTTCTTCCTTTCTGCCACTGCAAGATCACGTGGATGGGCCCTCGGGGGAGACTGCTGGTGCCAGGAGATCTGCAGCCCCCTGGAGAGCTGGTTGTGCCCAGCAGCGTGGGACCTGCACGCTCTGGAGAGCGCTCGGTTAACCTGGCAGGGCGTCCGCGTTCCTCCCGACGCTCCGGCCAGGGAAGCACGAGGGAGTGCTCGTCCTCCTACGTTCCCCTGGGCAGGAGATGTCTGGTGCTTGGCTTCCAGCGGCCTCTGGCTCCAGCTGAGGACTGAACTCTTGGAAACCCTGCTATTGCTGGGAAGGGCGGTGGACGAGCACAGCTAGGGTTAGCTTCCTTCCCGTCGGGGTGCCGGTGCCCTGGCTCTGCTCTGCCCCCTCCGCCGGTCTGCGGAGATGGATGCAGCCGGTGGGGAGCTAGGGAGGGTTTTGTCTTCCCTTCTAGACAAGCTGTGCAGCTGGCAAAAACTTCCTATCTCTAAAGTAAAGCCTCTCCCTCCACACCTTTACTACAGCCTCACTAATTCCTGGAAGGAACCCCAGAGGATAGGAGACCTCATTTCCCAGTTGAGGCAGATGCCTGTAGCTTTTTAGAAATATGTTTGGCACGGGCGTGCTGAATTTAAACACCCTCTAGTTATCTGCCCTAACATCTGAGAAAATGGAAGTGACTGAGAACCAGTTTGTTTAGAAAGGGAACTTAACAGTAAAAGTCCTTGACTTTGACCTCTTGCATCTTATGGTAGGAGGAGGCAAAGATAAAAATCAGTTTTACTACCTGGCTCTTAACCGCAGACTCAGGGAATCTCTCTCTTAAGCTGGAGAAAAGCTCACATGAAGGCTTTCTCCTCACCCACAGAAGTGCTTGTGCCACGGAGCCTGAGTGATCTGGGCAGGCAGGAAAGGCTGCCGGGTCTCAAGAAGGTATCTCCAAGCCAAGTGGTGTTGGGAGCCGTTGTGCAACCTCTCAGGTGAGTCCTGCTGGCCTCTGAGGAGCTGCTTGCACGAGGAGAGAGGCTTGGGAGCCTGTCCCGTGTCCATACTTACACGGGGGTTTCCAGGTCTGATACCAACAGCAGGTGCTTGGTGGTCCCTGGGCCCACCGGCCCCGCTGGTGGACTCGTGGGCTTTGTTCCTCCACGGGGAGGCCGTGGGGCACGGCAGTGCTGGGGGCACTGCCTGTGGCGTCTGCTGCAGAGGGCGAGTTTACAGCATAACAGCTCCCAGTGAGAGAACAAAGCTGAACTGACTTCTCTTCTGGAGCCATTAAAAAGCCGGCATGGTCGAGTGACGGAGCTGCCCGACCAGTTTCCTGAAATGCCTGTTTTTTCACTGTGCTGCGTGCTGTTTGTAGTCACTGTGGAGACCTCCTCCTGGCCTCTACCTGCAGTGCTTGCTGTACAAACAACAATCTGGTACGCAGTAAGCAGGAAGCAAAAAAAAAAAGAAAAAAAATTCCACTGAACTACTTTTGGCTTTTTCTACTGTCTGCTATTTCTGGTAAGTTTTGTGTTGTTTTTTTTTTGAGGGGGGGTTGGCAGGGGAAGAACCAAAAGAGTTCTGGGATAGGTTGTACGTTTTTTCCCCTTTTTTTGGCAGACCAGTATCTTTGGTCTTGCTGAATGGAAAGATTTGCTTAAATTGGAGAAATGGAGTGTCCTGCAAATATTGTCATGCTGTGTGAGCATGACTGTATAGACTGAAAATAGCAAAGAACTTTCCCCATTTCCAAGTTGTAGGGACTGAAGACGTACTTAAATGTTGGCTTTCAAACGGAAGTGCGAAGTCCAGATGTCCTTAAAATCTGACTGCATCCCTTGCAAACATGCAGAGATGTAAATGGGTGCTTCTAAAACCTGCTTTGCTCTTTGATACCAAAATGTGGGTTGGTTTCTTTTTAGTATGTGACAGTAGTTTATAAATATCTAATCACTTCCTCTCATGCATCAGAAATGTATTTCTAAAATACGTATTTCCGTTTTCCAAAATGCACAATGTGTTTGCTGTTGCAAAACGTGCTGAAAAACCTTCGTGATTATTGACAGTCCTGAGGGTGCTTTCTAATCTAGGATCTCACAGGATGATACTGTCAGATTATTGAACATAACAGTGTAGTAACTCCAGAAATGAAGCAGAAAAAGCTTCGTGTCTTATCTGGTACACTGGGGGAAAAATCTAGTTCAGCAGTGTAAGTTGATAAAAGTTGATTCCTGAGAAATCTGGTCTTTGAGTGACATTGCCAACTCTTCTTGCTCCAGTCTGTCCCCCTCTTACTCTGGGGTTAGCAAGCATGCAAGGACTGCGTGCATGCCTGAGCCTCTGACGACGTGCAAAGGTCTTGCTCGTGTTGTGAGGCAGGTACGGTGACACCCTGCTTGGCGAGCGCTAGCGAGATCAAAGTCTGCTGGCTGCAGCAGTTACAGGCTGATACAGCTACGCTGCTATCTCCCCGTGCTGAGCCCTCATCACAATTTCCTCTAGCTTTAAAGGCAATCGTTTCCACTTCAGAAGCAACTAGCTCTAGAGTAGATGTAATGACAGAGTTTCTTCCGCATAACTTTTTTCCCCCTCCTGTTTCCAAAGCTTGTATTACTCAGAAATACAGTTTTTTTGCTTTGCCCTGATGCTTTTATTAGAAACTGTAGCTGACACGGTGACATTACCACGTGCATAGATCTGCACCCACAAAAGAGGCCTGTTTGAGGTGGCAACCTTAATTAGCAGCCGTAATTTTTAGAGTCCAGCTTCTCCCTCAAACCTTTCTGCTGGAACTCAAGAAGAGACACCGCTTGGAAAATCTGCACTGTGAACATGATCATGTTTACGCTTTCAAGGTCACTACACTGCTGGTATTATCTCAGTGAGCCTGAAGAAAAGTTCATTGAATTCAGACCCGGATATTTTATTGGCTCAGCAGTTATTTGCTCACGGGAGACAAGCTGTACTTCCCAGGTGTGCTAAAAGTCCAAGACCTTTGAGTTTTAATGTCAACGAGATGAACTCCATTGTATATTCTTTGTATGTTACCGGAACCGTGCCCTCGGGGCAATGTTGTACCTGGTTACTGAGAGGCTTAGCAACTCATTGTTCATTAACCCGTCTGTTGTGTGAAGCTGTCAGGGCTCTCCTGCCAGTGACCAGGAGCCCTTCTGACTGCCAAGAGCTCATTCCTTACCTTCGTGGCTAGACAAACGTTCCCAGCAGCTGGGATCAGTGGGGCGAGGGCTCAAAATCCAGCGGCGGGTGGGCTGTCTCCTCCCCTGCCGTGGCAGATCCTGGCCCCCAGGGGTGCCCGTCTCCAGGTCCCCTGGGAGCAGGGGCAGCCGTGTTGTGAGCAGCTCCTGATCCCGGCCATCTTCTGTCCCCTGGTAGGCCACTGAGCTGGTTTCTGGGGTAGGGAATCCTGCAAAAAGATTTTGACCTCCCTCCTAACCTGGTAAAAGCTGGTAGCAGCATATCCTATGGGTCCTGCCTTCGTTTTGTGTCCCCTGGGGTGGTTAGAGCCTGAGGGGTGGTAGTGGGGGAGCAGCTGGCTGAGGTGCAAAGAAACAACCTGCAATTTCTTTGTGGTCATTCCCTTCTCTTAAGGGAGAGATGCGAGGGGAGAGGGACCAGCACCTTCCAGGCCAGGCACGTGCATTCAAACGTGAGCCCTCTTCTGCCCGGCTTGGCGTGTCGGGGCTGAATGTGCTCTCTGAGAGCCTGCGGGAACTTTGGACTTGTTTGCAAATGTGCTGAGGTGATTTCCACAAGCTCATCTACTCTGGCTTGCGTTAGGGTTGTTCCCGCTTGTCTCCTCTTTCGCTACTCTGGTAAATGAGCCCCGTGTTTGTGCTGCGCGGTAACTTGGCGGCTGAGGTGTCTGAGGTGCCAGAACTCCTCAGGAAGCGACCCGCGCTGAGGAGCGAGGGTGGTGCCGCAGACGGGAGCTGTGCTCTCACGGCAGGGCCGCATGGCGCAGGCACGTACCGCGCTGCCCCCAGCCAAGTATCGCAGACTTCAGCGGGCACCACGCACGCGGCGCCGGCTAGGTAGAGGCTGCGCAGGATCTAGTTCACGACAGCAGAGCTGCAGTTGGAGCAGCTCAGCCTCTCTGCGCCTCGACTAATGTGGTTATAACATCCGCATGCTCGCTCCCTCCTGCCTGGCCGCATGGTCGTGGGTGCTGCTCGCCACGGCCGCTTCCTGAGAGAAAGGGGCTGGGGGCGCCGCTCTGGGGGCTCCTCTCACAGAAGGAGCTGCTCCCCGAGCCCTGGTGGCACGCCTGTGCAGCTGCTGGCAAAGCCGGAGCCTGCCTGCCCCTCCTCACGTATCCTGGATTTCGTGCTCCACGTACCAGCTTCGCTGTCATCGTTCTCGCTGGGAGGATGACAGGCCTGAGAGCTGGAGGTGGCGAGGTGGCAGGATGCCATCTCTCGGTGCTGCTTAGCCTGTTCAGGCTCGTCTTGTGCCCCGCCTGTGGGAAACCCCAGGGGCCTGGGTCCCCTAATGCCTCCCTGCTGCTGTTAGCCCTCCCTCCACGTCCTGGGGCTGGAGCCTGGCTAAGACAGACCTAGGATTCGGCTACGCCAAAGCGAACCAGGTCATGTCAGCAATCAGGATTTTACTGCAGTAGTGCCTCAAAATGGTGAGCAGCTAGACGGGCATAAGCAGTCCTGAATACCTTTACAGGATGGGGCACGAGGCACCGAGAGAAACGCCACTGTGTAAGTTGACCGTATGGTCTGTTATGAAATCCTCTGCAGAGCTGCCGTCAGTCTAGAGAATGACATGGAAAGTTGGAGGCGTGTCAGCAGGATTGTTGAAAAGCCTGGGTGGGACCGCTTAGTAAAGAAAGGATGTAGTGAAAGCATGTACAAATTCAAATGGTTAAAGCAGTTGGGGTGGAGAGGAAAAGAAGGAAACAAACGACCGTGGACAAACAATTGAATTAAAAAGTTGCAGACGTTGTACATTAAACCTTTGCACGCCTTTCTGCAGGATGTTAAGGCTCAAAAGTTATCCAACTTCAAGAGGTGAATGGTCAGCTCTGACTGCCATAGTGCACGGACAGCTTTTTTTTTTTTAGACTTTTTTTTAAGGATAACAGAAGAATTGAAATATGTAATATTTCGGTATGTGGAACCTTGAGGTATGCTGAAAGCTCAGAGAAAAAAAAAAAAACTAAAAACCTGTTTTGCTTCTGGCTTGAACTGTCATTTGAATTATTTCTTTATGGCCAGAAGCTATGAAAGAGGTATATCTCCCTGTGGCGAGAGTGGTGCATAATGCTGCAATGCACATTTGGTTTTTGGGTTTTTAATAAAATATTAAAGCTAGCGTGCCTTACACAAATAGCTGGGAGTAGATGAGCCTTGAAAGCAAATCTTTTACTCTGTCACCTCAGGCACGGCTTCTTCCCCAGCAGCTCTTTTCAACTCGTATGACAATGTAATTATCTTAGATAACTATTGTAATGATCCTAATAGTTCTGGAAATCTGTTTTCCTGACTAATCAGAATAGCACGGGGCCGAGTAAGAAACAGCACGTGGCTACTCAGTTCTAGGAAGCAAATATACAACTGCTGGGAATTGCTCCTCCAGCTTGGAAATAAGGATTGTACCTAGGATGGGACATCTTATGGAAAGAAGGCCGATGGCTCGTGCAGGAGCCGTCTAGCTTATTTTGTGGCTGGGTTGAGGAGACGAAAAACTCTTGCATCCCCCACAACAGACATTCATCATCGCCTAGGGACCTGGCTGCCTAAATGTTCTGGTTGGATTGCCAGGCTCCAGTTTGAGATACTATTAAGAGAAGTGTTCATGGTGAAGCCAGAAAATAAGCCAGCTGGAAGGGGAAACTTGCCTTGCATATCCTCTCCAACTACAGTCTCAAGTGTTGGTCCCTGCCAGGATTCATGGCCTGAGAAACCATTCCTCCTCCTGCAGAGGGAAGGAGGGGAACACAGGCTGGAGGAAGCAATGTTCGTGCTGTCCCTGCTCAAATATTTGCTCTTTTCTGAGATACCTTCAAAGGGCATCGTGCTCCTTGGGTTATGGCTTTTATCTGATGGTAAGCTGGCAGGTTATTTGTGGCAGGAGGGTGCACTAACTTAAGTGAGGCTTATTTAATAAACTTGCTGCCGTTAACCAAGGGTGAAAATCTACTAATAGAGTGTCTTTACTCACTTTTCAGAGGTTGGTAGTGGTGCAACTGCAGTGCAGTTCATCTCATGCTGGAACAGAACCAGCAGATGGCCCCACCTGGGGTACCGGAGATGGGAATGGAGTGTGTTTGGTATCTGGTGTACGTATGGACCAGAAACTGCTGTAGGATTTTTCCCTGGTTTATTTGAAGGACCTACTTTTGGCTCTATGGATTGCAGCATTCTGACCTGAGGAGGTAATGGAATAGAAGGTGATGGAGATGGTGCTAGCCAGGTTGTGCAGTTGGGGCTCCTTTCACGTGACAGTCACTATACAGATGAGATTTTTTTTAAGATTAGCCTGTGGCACAGCTGGCTGAGATTGAGGTGGGAAAATGACCCAAAAACGCAGTGGTGTCTTGTTAAGTGCTGTGCAGCTATGGGCTTAGTGCGACTTCTAGCTGTGGCATCCCTTGAAGTCTGAGCAGCAGAGTTGTCTCCAAGCACAGAGCTCAGGCTCTCCCTCCTGGTAGTTGGAGGGTGACCATTGCTTGGTGGGAACACTAGCCAGTTGCAACAAGGCCTGCACATCAGTTTAGCTCCAGAATTAACCTAAATTTTTAATAAGATTAAGCAAAAGCCTTTGATTGAAACAAAAGAACGTGCGGTGCTCCAGTGACCCTCAGTACACCCCGGCTGGTGGCAGGAAGCCCTGCTGACCTTGCTTTCCGCGGGGCTGGTTCCTCCCAGACCGGGCTGGTGCCCCCAGCCTAGTCCTGCGCTGCCTGTGGGTGTTGCTTCTTAAGGCACCGTGGGCTGTGCGAAGCAAGGAGCTTGACAGGGCAAATTTTAAGGAACTCCATGGCTGACCCTGGGGACATACCCCTGCCTGTCCCCATGTGTCAGCTGTGCTGCTTCCCCACGGGGAGGCCAGCATCCCACCTCAGCACAGCTCTCGTACTGCTTCGCACTTGGGAGGCTGGTTTTGGAAACAGGGACCTGTTGAAACTTCGCCTGTCTGGATCTTGCAGCAGAAGTGGCAGGATGCAACTGTGGAGCAGGCTTGCTGGTCCTCAAGGGTTGCTAAGCCATCAGGCGTTGAGTTGTGTGCACAAACCTTGATTTTAATGCTTTTAAATTGACCCCGTGGCCTCACTCTTCACTGTTGCCTCAGCTGATCAGGGGTCACAAAGAGATGAGCTTTTTGCGGGGAGAGAGCTGGCCATGTCAGCTGTTTCTTCAGGTAAGTGCATCACTTTTCTCCGTGAGGGCTGGTAGCTACGGTTGGTTGATGCTGTAAACGAGAAGTCCATCCAAAGTACTGATGGAATTAGTGTATTTGTGATCAAGTTCCTTCTAGAACTTCTGATAGCTCTCTGTCACTCTCTAGGAGATTTTGGCAACAACAGCAGTTTGTATTTTAATGACTGTGTTGTCTGTTGTGCTGCTCTGAAAAGGCAACTCAGGTGGTCTTCTGTCGAGCACACGCTTCTTACACGCTTGTTCCGAGTCCTGCCGAGAGATCCCGAGCTCTGCCTGGGGTGAAGGTGTCGTTCAAACTGCCTGGGGGACTTCACACTAACAGCTGGGTGTCTTTCTGCTTTCCCTTTAGATCCTGTAAGTGAAAGAAGATGGGGTCCGGCTGCCTGAAAGTCACCAAGTACTTCCTCTTTCTCTTCAACCTCCTGTTCCTTGTAAGTATTGTGGGTGTCTGCAGAGGAGGTGGAAAGGCCTGAACTAAAATTAGCTGGAAAGGTGTTTTTTCTGGATGTTGGCCCAGTGTGTTGGCTAAATAACAGAGCCAGAGCTTTTGGGAGAAGGGAGGGAACCCCTGAAGCTGGGGGACATCAGAGCTGCTGGGCGACTCCGAGGCGTGTTGAGTAGCTCTGCTCCCAGTACCCACCTGCTGTCACCAGTGCGGACAGCTCACTTCCTGCAGTGGGAAGGGAAAACCAGAGCTACTGGCTTTTTCTGGCAGGAGAGTAGTTGTAACTTCTTTCTCTGCCACATCTGCAGCAGCAGCTGAGCTGCCCCTGAGCAGCAAAGCTACAAAACCCGCTGCGTAACAGCAGTGCTCTCCTAAATAGGCCAGACAGGGCTTCAAAGAGCAACTCTAATTTTGTTTGAGTCCCAAAGGCCAGTTCTGATTTTTAACAAGGTGAATTAGTCCAAGTCCCCTATTTGAAACGGAACTGGGTGGTAGGGGAGATGGGGGCAGGCATGGCTGGAGAAGCACAGCAGCCCACTGCATGCAGTTATTCTCAGGTGTGAGGCTCAGCAAAAGGCGATCCAGTCTGAGCTCCTTTTTGGATCAGATTGGGTCTAGGAAGGCACACGTTCTCACGTGCATCCTATTGTGAAGTTTAGGTACTCTGTGTGTCATGTGAACAGTGAATCTGTGTGGGGCCAGTGGTGGCACTGCTGGTGCTGCCCTCCCAAAGTGCGGTGGGGTTCTGGGGAAGGGCATGGCTTCAGCTTTCCACGTATCAGCAAGAAAATAGCCTGTCTGATGTTTTACCCTCTGCGTAGCACCTAAGGGGAAGGAAGGGCCGGGCAGGGCGGTAAATCAAGCATGGTAAGGTGAGCACTGCTTTCTGGTCCGTCCCTGAACACAGCCTCACTCACCCTTCCTGCACGCCTGTGCTGTGCTACAGGCACTGGAGCATGGGCTGAAGGCACATCTGGATCTGTTTCTCTTGGCTTTCTCTGCTGGCTTTTTCCTCTCGCGTGCTGCTTCCATTTTAAGAGAAGTTACCTACTGAGGGCTGATGGTCTGGGTGCTCAGAGCGGTGATGGGGTGGTGGGGAGGGGAAAAGGCTTAGAGTAACACTAGATCTTTCAGATGGTTTGGCCTGCTTTGTGAAGTGACAGGCACAGTACCAGGACTCAGACGGCTCATAGATCAGCCACAATCTTTCCTCAAAGTACTGTCCTTTATTTCCTCTTTAGTGGAAGCTTGTGTTCTGTTATTATCTGCTGGCAACTTGTGTTGGAGGGGAGGCGGTAGGGAAAAAGAGTTCAGCCTGCTGTGCAGCATGGGCACGGTCTTCCCATCAGACTGCTCTGGGGAAAGGAGGTATTTGCAGCTGCTCTGTTCTGGTGGGGAACTTGATGTTTCTCTAGAGCGAAGATTTTGAGTATGTGCCGGTTTCAGCTGATGGCAGGCTTTTTGCACGTGCCAGATACTGAGGAAAGCGGTATCCCTTACTCTATTGCTGTCATAGGAAGTAGGTGACATGAGAAGCTTTTTCCTGTTACAGTTGTTCAGGTTCTGAATGGGGATGCTCAAGCTTATACACTGTGGGCGCTTCTAGATCAGCGTTACTCTAGTAGAGAAACTCCTCCTGGGGAGCTGCTGCCTCTGCGATCGCACCCTGTGTGGACCAGCCCTCTGTCAGAAGGGTGTTCTCCAGCCTGACGTGGAGCTGATGAATTAAACCTTTAGAGACACGAGTGACTCTTCTAGAGGTTAGTCATTGAAATAGCATTTCTTTACAGCTCGAGGACTTTGAGAAGGTCCTTTGCTGTAGCTGAAGTAGTTCAGGGACTTAGTAGCACTTTGCAGCCTTCGAGTCTTATTTCAGGGGAAGGTTTGACCTGCTTTGATTAAAGGGAAGAAGTTTATTTGGACTGCTTACCTACTTGCCTCAGAAGATGCCAAAAACATAACTTTAGGGAACTTAGTTTCCCTAGTCAAATCTTTACACATCTCTTCCTTCTTGGGTAGCAGACATGGGCCACAGCAGATGCTTCTCCTTAAAGGGAAAACACTTCTCTCGAGTTCAGCTTCTGGAAGCTGTTTGTTTAGAATATATAACCATCTGTCCTACTTCTAACACCCCTGTAAGTGGAGCAGAAGGCTGGTACCTGAATCAAAGCTTTATGTTTAAGAGCTCTGCTGTCGGCCTCTGTGCCAATCTTGAGGCCACCTCACGCCCTCTGGGCTGAAGGAGGGCAGCGTGAAGAGAGGACAGCCAGAGACCCGCCGCTGCTGTTTCCAGATTTTGGCTCCATCAGTGGCTTCTCTTGCAGCAGTGTTGATGGTGGTACTTCTCTAGGCCTTGGGCTCAGCTGGGCCCCAAGTCCTGTAACAGCGTGGTTCTTCTGTACCTCTCCTCACCGGACTGTGCTGTGGGAAACTGCTCGCCCTGCCTCAAGGGAGCCGCCTCCTGGTTTGGGTTTGGATGGGGGTCTTGCTGAAGTCTGGGGTGACAGCTGCACCCCCTGAGGTGAAGGGGAGACATCCACACACCACTTCAGGAGCGTAAAGCAGCGGAGCAGAGGAATTCAACTCTAGGGACAGCAGACGTGATTTCTCGGTGGAGGGTCTGAAGCCGAGCCAATGGCAGAAGCAGCCTCGCTATGCTATGGAAAATCCTACCGACGCTGAGCACAGATACTGTCCTGCTAGGAGGTAACAATACCATTGTAAATGGAGCAGCGTTTTCTCCATGTGCTCTCTTTTCTAACTGCCTTCCCCTTTTAGTGTTTTCAACAGCAGCTCCTGGCAAATGCACGAGCTGTGGACTAGAACAAGATCAGAGTGAAAACAGGCCTTGGGAAGTCGGCGTACCTCCTAACAAATAACTCCGCGGGAACCCAGACCGGCAGGAGCTCTGTGTTCTGTCAGCAACAGCAAAACTTAGGTGGCATCTCAGGGTCAGCGAGCCAAGAGAGATGTCACATAAAGACGGGTTTGCATCTTTGTTCGAGACAAATATTTTATTACGACTGGTTTAAATGTGAGACTGCCTCAAACTGTCAATTCAGCAGTTCCTGTGAATACAAAGTTTGAGGGGAATTTTTTTTAGGAGCCTCCAGCTGTTGTATGTACAAGGGGCCTTTCTGGTTTGATCAGCAGATGCGGTGCTGCTGTGCAGCACGTCAGGACATGAAGCAAGAGGGGATTCTTGTTACTGTCATCTTGTCGAGATTTTTATTTTTTCTTCCTGGGAAACAACAGCAGCATGCTTTCTGCTGCTGAGTCAGTTGGCTTCATCACTCTTTCAAGCGTTCAGATCTTGCTTGGCGACTTTCTAATCCTACCACCAGAGCTACCTTTGTGTTATGCCCTCTGCCAAGCCGGGAAAGCTTGCAAGCAACTTACTTCAGTGTTGCTGTATCTGTGCTCTGAAAAGCATCTTTGTATGAGAAGCTGAAGTATAATGTGAGCTTTCAAAATGCAGACAATGCCTGGCCATATAGCTGTCTCTGCCAGCCTGCTTCAGGTGGTGGTTTGACATTTTCCTTGTCTCCCAAATGTCTGAGCACTCTGATGAAGCACAGGATTGCCATCTCTTCAGACCTGTTGATTTATTTATTTTTTTGCTTCATTCTGTTCTGAAATCCTGCTGGTGGAAGAACCACTGCCTGCAGCTCATGTCCTTTGGAAGCACCTCACTTACTCTCCTTGTCCTTCCCCTGTTTATTCAGTTTTAGATCTTTGTGCATGTGGTTTCCAATACTTCACAAGTTTTAGTTGTCTGAAGGGCCCAAGTCTTGGCTTCTTATCAAACCTGCAGACTTAGACTTCCCAGCATAATGACTTCATTATGGTTTAGTGGTGTTCTGCTCCGGATGGAGGAGTTGGGGTGACCTCCACGTACAGTGATACCTGGAAGCTGAAACAGCATGTTCCCCCACCCACGCCCCCTCCTTCAAAACAAGATGCAAAAGCTCGTCTCTGGCCTTCTCAATTCAGTGTCTGGATTCAGCAGAGTACTCACAGGGCATATTGCTCTACTAATCCTTCCCCTAGATAAAACCGGGGAGCGAGGCAGAGACTGTGGCTGATGTTTCACAACAGTGGAGTCTGTGTTGGTGGAAAGATGTGTTGGCTGGAGTACTTGAGGGGCTTAGGTATTCTGGCATACAGTAAGGTCACAAGCCAAAATGCCTAAGCCTGGCTTTGGAAGAGGAAAAGCCCTTCGCTCATGGGAACCTGTATGCAAAGTGAATGCTACTGTTTTTGTGCATTTTTGTGGGCTGGAGCCATAACATCGTAACAGAGCCTGACAAGCCCAAGATTTCCTTCCTGGGAAGGTTCCAGCTGCCAGATATCTAATCCTTCGGCAGCTGGCTTCCAGCCTGGTCCCATACGGTCAAGGATTTCTTTATGCAAAAAATGTTTCAAATCACATGATAGATGTTCTTGACCTTCTTCAGTTCTTCAGAGAAGAACTCTGCACTTACCTTGTGCAAAGTTCTAGCAGCATCTTCTCGTCAGGCTGTTTCAAACCTTCCACCTTATGCATCATGTACTACTGAAATATGGTGTGAAGGTCTGCCAAACAGAACCTGGGGTTCCTGTGTAGTTGGCTGAAGCTCTCTTCCTGGAGTCATGCTAATCCTGTTTTTGTTGGGAGGAGTACCATGGGGGAGATGGGTGGGAACAGCAAAAGAATGGTTGTTTTTCCTCTGGAAATATGAAGAATGGTGACTGCTGCTTCTTATACCTGGCTTATTAATTTAGACAAATACTTTTTTTTTTTCTTACTCTTTCAGATCCTGGGCGCTGTGATCCTGGGTTTTGGAATATGGATTTTGGCCGACAAAACCAGTTTCATTGCGGTTCTACGTAAGACCACATTTCTTTATCATCTTTCTCCTTTTTGAATTGATTCTAGTCCAGAGTTCTGCATGACCACTGTTTAGCTTGGGGATGGCAATGCTTTTATGCAGCTTTTGTGACCTGAGCAGTAACATGGTATTATAGCAAGATGAGACCCTAGCAAGGACAGGGTGAAAGGGAGCAACCCGGGAGACACAGCATTTCTCCTAGTCTTGTGTATTGCAACAGCAGGATCAGACGGAGACCTCCTCACCCGTTGCCTTTTCACCCAACAATCCATATACTTCATCTTAAACCTAAGGACTAGTATTTCCTCCTATTTTCACTGCACGCTGTATTTTCATAACAGCTCTGGTTGTCACCAAATTAGTAGTTCAGCTCTGTCTTCAACAAACTCTGCTTCCTCTGTGGCTTTCCCTAGACGGGGCTTCATACAAGTTTAGTTACTCATAGCTAGTACCTCCAGAACTGCCACTGCTGTCTCTGGTGTCAGATGCTGCAGGACGGCTGCGAGCATGCTGCTTGCAGCCCCAAATCTTTCACCCAAGGAACGAACGGTAATGGCATTCATAGTCCGATTCCCAGCTACGCTGATCCTGCAAAAGGCTTTATCTCCTGGGTCCTGCTGAACACTACGGCCTGCTTTTGGAAGGTGCTGGGTGGAGAGAAAGCCTGCACTAATGCCAGTACACTCGGACACTGCTGTGTGCTCTGTTTGTTGTGCTGTGGCATCTGGCTAATACTGCAGCATTAAAAGGGCAAGAAGCACAGTTACCAGCACAGGTGGCAGTTAGTAAAGTGCAGGTATGAGCAGAAACATACTTAATGCAGAAACATACTGAAATGCATACTTGAGAAGTGTTCTGTACCAGTGGTCTAGCAGCTGTTCCCCCAGGCCGATGGGTGCCACTGCTGTTTGTGAAGGCACAGAGCAGAGTCCCTGGGTTTGGCTCCATTTCTTCCCATTTTACCTAGAATCTCTGCTAACAGAGCGTTTGAGGATTTAGCTTCCTTCCTGGCAATTTCCAGCCTCAGCTCTTTCTCCCTGCCCCCTCGCTTCCTTTCCCATGCCTGCCTCTCCTTCCCTGTGCCTTAGCGCCCGTGCGGTGTCGGAGGCAGCTCTGCAGCAGGGCCTTCCAGCCTGCTGCCAAAGGGGCCGCTTGTGCTCCTTGGCGGCCGGCCCAGCGCAGGGGAAAACACGGAGCCCCAGCAAGCAGGGCAGGAGCTGTCTTGCCAGCGGAGCTGCCTGGTGCAAGACAGGACAGCTCACAGATGAGAAGCGTGAGCATGGCCTCTGTCCCCCTGCCGCTCTGGTTTCTCTGAAGGGCTATGCCTATTTTTCTTTCTTATAATGAGAAGGTGACAAAGCAACTCCTTTTCAGCAGCCTAGGCACCTGAACGCTTGCGTGACGGCCAAGCAGATCTGGGGTGAGGGAGTAGTGTAGTCTCCTGAAGGCCACTAAAACCAGAGGAACGTACCTGCAGGGCTGCTGCTTCTGTAACTGCTTTGCAGTTTCACCACCAAACCTGCACAGCGAGAGTCCCAGGAGTGGCGAGGAGGGGAGCAACATCCTGGTTCCTGTGGCGTATGTCCAGGCAGGGAGAGTCCGGCCTGGAAATGAATCAAGGCTGAAGTGTCTGGTTTGACCTGTGCAGCAAACAGATCTGGTTCTGTTTTTTGATAATTGCTTTCTCTCTTTCCTCTGTTCAGCATGTTGTAGGGAAAAAGTTTTGAAGCTGGTCACTTTTGGTGTATGTCAGAAGTGTGGGAAGGTGTTTTTTGGGGGGAGAGGGGACAGGATCGGATGACAGTATTAGTCTGGATTACGTTACTGTCTTGTTTTAACCTATTTCTGGAGAAGCTCAGAGGAAGCTTGTCTCTTAGGAGTTCTTTCCAGGAAACTAAATGCTCTAGGAACATTATTTTTATTAATCACTGTCCATTCCCCTGCACTGTGCAACTCACAGGTTTAAGAATGTCTGATGATAAATGAGGTTTCTGGTTAATATTTCCAGATAGTATCTTTTTGACTTTTATGCCATAATGCCTAGCTTCCTCTAATCCTATTTTGCAAGAAATAATTCTCTGACCAACCCAGATGTAAAAGCTTTTTAATTTTGTTTCTTGCAGTACCAAATGCTGGTACTGTCAGTCCTCTCCCCTCAACATATATGAAATAACATTTTATCAGCTAAGTCTAGGTAATATTTTGCGTGAGAGAGTGCAGTCATTCCAGACAATAGCAGGAGACAGCTAGAAGGATGTGTAAAAGTAGAGAATTTGGGTGTGATCCTTGTTTAGATCCTGGAATTAACATCTCTTTGCAGGGGTCATACACAGGTTATGCAACAGCCTGCAGTGAGTGCACTTGTTTGGAGTTACCTTGAGTCCTCCAGGATATAAGATAATGGAGACTTGCAGGTTGGCTTTGAAAGTCTTCCCTCAACAAAAGACACACAGAAGCTGCCTTCTGTCTGAATGTCCAACATGCTTCCATGCAGGGTCTTTGTAGATGACAGACTATTATGTGGATATAAAGACAAATCTCTAGGTGGTGATGGCAGACGTTATATTTGTCAGTAGTTAATTTTTTCCCCTGTCCTGGCCCTTACAGAGACCTCATCTCCCTCCCTGAAGAGTGGTGCATACATCCTCATCGGTGTTGGGGCTCTCACCATGCTGATGGGCTTCCTGGGCTGTCTTGGAGCCGTCAATGAAATCCGATGTCTCTTGGCTCTGGTGAGAGAATTCATGCTGTCTCTTAGATACTCCTTTTTAGATCACCCTTTGAAATCTTTCCAGCATATCTGTTGGATTGTAGTCTGGGGCTCAGGTCTCCTTGGGGACAGTACTTCTGCCAGGTCAACTCAGAGCCAATTCTTTATCTGTGCACATTAAATTCTTGACAGTCAACCCTCTGCAGCAGCAGTTCTGCTTCTGTGGAAAGGGCAGGAGTTGAGAGAGGCTTAACTGGGAATGTCCTGTGTGTCACGACCTTTCTCCAAATGCTTCATCTATACGAAATTTTCCCTCTGTGAGGGATGAGGTGAAGCTAGCTTCATAACCCTCAGCCTGCTAACTGACTCCTGCTTATTCGGAGCACATAACATATATGAAGCTTGGTATGGCCACGCCGTGTGTCCTGGCGTTGGGAATGTCTCAGTGTTCACTGGCTGTGGAGGCCTGGGGGGGAGGTGGACAGAGCTCAACCAAGAGAGGTCAGAGTGGACTGGTAATAGAACATCTCATATACAGAAAAAATTGTGTTATGTGCAGGCTTTCTAAAGGCTGATTGACAATGGTCCTCTCTTCTCTTTTTGTTTCCAGTACTTCACCTGCCTCATGGTGATCCTTATGACTCAGGTGGCTGCTGGGCTGGTTATCTACTTCCAGAAAGACATGGTGAGTGTTTCTTACTGTGTGTTTTCCTTGGTCTTAGTCTGAGGGGAACAAGAGACACCTGGAAATTCTCTCTTCCAAACTCAAATGTACTGCTAGCAGGCATAACTGGATTCTCCTTTCTTCCAGCCCACCTTAGCAGCTTTGCTGTACACTTTTCCTGCATCTGCTAGGCCCAGGAGCACTACTTTCTCAAGAATTAGGAAGGGTCGTTTGGTATGCAGGCTTTATTTTTGAGTAGTGGGAACAGTTTTAATAGATAAAAATTCTGAAAGGCTTTTGACCACATCTCTTGATCCTGCTGCAAGCTGCTGTTTGGCTGTGTAGTAGCAGTAATTACCGTGTTGTCATCACTGCTGCCTTGATGGGCCACCAGTCCAGCTCCCCCAGTTTCATTGTTCAGCACGACGCCACGTGGTGTGGGACATCCCTTTGGCCAGTGTGGGCCAGCTGTCCTGGCTCTGTCCCCTCCCAGCTCCTGGTGCACCCCCAGCCTCCTCGCTGGCAGGACAGCATGAGAAACTGAGAAGTCCTTGGCCCTGTGTGAGCACTGCTCTGCTCAGAAACAGCGGTGTGTTAGCAGCAGCGTTCTCCTCAGTCCAAAACAGCTTTCTTCCTAGTAGCTGTTGCGGTGCTAACTCTGTCCCAGCTGAAACCAGAACATTCCCCAAGAGCAATCCCTTGTATCTGACAGTTCCTGTACTACAATTTGAGCTTAAAGCCAAGCGGTTTAACAACTTGAAGTGGATCTCTGTCAGGAATGCGTTGAGAGACACATTTACGTAGTGCGAGCAAGTTATAAGTGTGGTGTCCCTTCTGGCTTCTGTCCTGGCATGCAGGTTTCTGGTACCAGTTCTGGGTGACTCTGTCCATCGTCACCTGGCTGTGTATCCATACCCCTGCAATGCTGAGCTTTCTTGTCCCAAACCAACGTCTCTGCTGGTGTTCACAGGCAGTGGGTGGTAGAGGAAGTTACAGATGGGGCTGGGAGGTGGAAGGTGCCGGCCCCGGTGTAGCTGATGTGAGCTTTGTGCAAGCGGCTGCGGTAGCTGTGAGCAGCTGTTGGCTGGGTTCCTTGCCGAGCAGGGTGCGAATATAGCTCGCTCTTTGGGCTGGCTGGAGCTGGAGGAGAAACTGAAACGTTGGCTGTCTGCTGTGGAAAGTTCAGCTTCAAACAAGCTGCTGACTTGCAACAGCTCTGACTAATGCAGAGGAGGAGGTGTGGAGATGGGCATTCCCCTGCCACCGGGGAAATGTGACTTCCCAGACTATGAGGTTCTGTACCTTCCTCAGTATTTCTCCTCCAGCTGTTACTTTACTCTAGGAAATTCCATTTTTTCAGCTGTAACTCTTCATTTGTACCTCACTCAGACCAGGGAGAGAATGAAAGCACTGAGGGTTGTTCTGCCCAGCCCTTAGACCAGCGTGGCTGAGACCATTGCTTGTCCGGATCCAGCAGAATGGCAGGGAGAACTGGGCTTTGATCAGACGCACCCCTTCCGTCCTCAGTGGACACAATTTATGGAAAAGCTCTTCCAGAGCCCTTCTGTTCCACGGATCCTCTGAAGTACCTGCCCGAAACACTAAGAAAAACTGTTTCAGGAAGGTGTTGGCCGAAACCTCTCACGTTGGTTTGTGGCTGCGCTTCAGTGATGCTATGCATATTGCTCTGCTTCACTTGGTATACGTCATCCCAGGGCCGCACAGAGCACGGTGAAGTAGACTGAAAACTGCTCAGGATCTAATCCCTAGGTGTCCATTGTGTTCTTCGTGTTTGTTTCTTCATTCTGACTTCAGGAAGTTGGTTAGATGTAAAACAAGGAATAATAAGAGTTGAGGAAAGAATCCTGGATCCAGACTGTAGCGAGGTGATGATACTCCTCTCCTTGTTGCTGAAGTCTTTATTTCTCCTACAAGAGGAGAGGAGATGACTGTTGCTGTGCTCCTCCCTACCTGTTCTCTTCCTGATTAATAGCTACGTGTGCAGGTTCACTTGCTTGCCTATATCCCTGGCTTTACAACAGGGTTGATGTTTTTGGTAAAAAATCTGTTTACTTTCAGCATCAAAATCCTTCCCCACCCCGACATATGAAAATATGCTGGAATAGAGTTAGTGTAACTGTAAAAGGCTGAGTCTCTGACAGGAAGGGTGCTGTTGGGCCTCCCTTTGGGGCATGGCTGTAGGAATGCCCCATCAGACTGGAATTGCCCAGTACTTGCCCGTGCTGGGAGGTTGTTGAAGGAACATCTGTTTCCCTACATCGCTTAGCTACTGAAACTTTGTGGTGGGGTGGGTTTTTTTCAGGGTCAACATGATAGCAATATCACAAGTTTCACCAGTGATGTGGCATTCCCTGAGGATCACACCTCTCTAAACCTGCGAGAGCCTGGGCAAGATCCCTCTGGCCTAGTTCATGTGGTTCTCTGCAGTGTGGCTCTGAATGCTCTGAGCAAAGGAGAGCAGTGGTGGCCTTTTGGGAATTGCCCTACTTGCTAGCTATTGTTTGTAGCAAACAGCCTTGCCGGGGGCTGCAGAGTACGCATTAGTTTCAGGATCTGAAGGGACTGGGGGTGAGGGCCCCCTCCTGGTTCTTGAGCCTGTTTTTGCTTTCAGGCTAGATGCTAATAAATGTGCTGGGGGAAGAATGTTGCTTGAGTCTCAGAGGGATGGGATAGATGATCGATGGTGTCTGACAGTGGAAGAAGCATGCATGATTCATTTTGTGATGAAGGCTGGAAGCAAAGACCTATGCTCTTGCCTCTGGCACTCAGTTTTTCTCCCTCTCCAGTCAGCCCATGGGAGAGGGAAGACTGACAGCCCTGCTGCTTTCTGGATTTCCCTGGCTTTGGTGTCCAGGCTTTGGACTCCCCTGCAGTGTGGCGGTAGGGTTATTCCTTCTGACTCCGGGCACAGGTAGCAATTTTTTGGAGCAGTCATGCTCAGTGCAGCACTGTGTCCCAAGAGACCCTTAATGGGTGAAGACGAGAGAGGCGTTGAAAGCCTGCCGAAGTTCAGCATGCCTTTCTAGCTTGCTGTTTTTTGTTTCCCTATGCTGAGTGCGGAAGGACGTTCAGCTGCAGGTGCCTGTTTCCCCCTTGGGCTGCTGTGCCACTTAAACCTGCCAACAAGCTGTCTTTGTGTGTGCTCTCAGACCTGTGCCGCTGTTTGCGTAATAAGCCCCCTTCCTCCAATTACTTTCTAAAACACCTAAGAATCCCTGTCTGTCTTTCATTTAAATGCCTCCATTTTTGAAGCCAGAGCTGTTTGTAAGACTCCTTGCCTATGCTCGTGTAAGAATATAGGAAGAGCGGAGATGTAGCTTCCTACACAGCTGCACTTGGGGATGTCTAACTCGGGCCCCGTGTCTGCTTGTGGCATGGCCCTGGGATGGAGAACAGAGGCTCTGCTTGGGATCCTGGCAGAAGCAACCCTTGGCTCCGTCTGGCCTAACAGCAACCAGCCCAGCGGGCTGTGGGACGACATCCCCATCTCTCCTTGCCTCCCTCCCTACGTGCCGAGCAGAGGTGAGGGTAGGAACGCAGAGTTCAGTAGCTGCTGAGGCTTATGGCAGCAGCCGAGGCCAATCTCATTAGTAGGAACCAGGTCAGGCTGCCTTGATTTGAAGGGAAGGAAAAGGGGAAGCTAAGTAATTAAAAAGAGGAAGAGTCAGACATCATGAGAAGGAAGGTCACGCAGCTCCCGTCTATCTGGCCTGACGTAGCTGATCCCCGTGAGCTGTGCTCAAGTCTCCAAGGAAGAATTGCTGGTGTAACAAGTGAATGAGCCACGGCCTGAAGCTTCCCTCTAACAGCAGGCACTGCTTTCTGTTGCTGTCTTGGGTTTGCTGTAGTCATTTGCAGTGCTTAACAGCAGGACGAAAGAGGAAAACCTTTTACACTGACCTGAAGTATACTGAAGCACTACAGACAAAAAGGTAGCGCACAGGGGTGGAAGCATCCCAGTGCTTGGGCTGATCTAACTGTGTCCCATTCCTCAAGACATCTAATGATGCTTCTCTCCAGTCATTTGTGATCTGGGTCTGTCCGTAACAGTGACGGCTGCGTTAGCAGTCCCCTGTGTACAGGGTGGCTGGGAAGACCTCCAGAGTGAGGTGGGAGGAAGAGGGTTGAGGAGCCTGCTGGGTGGTAGCTTGCACCTCTCATCAAACTGAGGGGTGCTGTAAATCTCTCTGGACAAGGGATGGGGGTGAAGGGGTCATTTTGTGATTAGACTGTTAGTGGGCAGTTCAGACAGATGTAGTACTTGCTGTCTCAATACAGAAGCAGCAGCTGTAGGAGTTTGGGGAGAGGTAGATCAATACCTTGTGAAAAAGGGAAGTTCCCACCAGCTGTATGTCAAAAAACCCAGATGCATACGTACAGCAGCTGAGTGACACAGACCTTCCCCGAGAGGCAGCAAAGGGCCTCGGCTGTACGGGAGACAAACTGCAGTGACTGAGATCCTAGATCAGTCTCGTTTGCAGCACAAGGTGAGACATATATTGCCCATGAGTCCACAGCGTAGCGTTGTCCTTCACCTTGCACTGATCCTTCCCCTCTGTCTCACCTGTGGCAGGCAGCAGTTGTTCGGCCTGTGTCCTGCCAGGATAACCATACTTTGTTCTGTTTCCCTATTGCTCATCGGGTTCGTAGACCTTCTCTGTGCCTGCACAAGGACTTAGCAAAGCTGCTGCCTTAGCTTCCCTTCAGGAGTGAGGCTGTGTACATGTATCCCCTTATTTGTACCTGTTACTTGGTAGTAGCTGACTTCTTTTTTTTTTAATATTAGTGACTCAAGCTGCATATAACATTTCTGAAGAAATGCAGTTTGTGCTTTGTATATTTGTTCTATTATTTTCCTCTCTCTCTTATGGAAGGATTTTCCTGATGCATACTAGACCACCTGTTTCTGTTCCCTGACTCTGTATCACTGAAGCCTGTAGGCTGGGGTTTTTGTTCACCTTTTTTGTGGTCACCATGAATCCCAAGTTTTTTGTGGGAGACTTTCAGTTGTCTTCCATACACTGTAACATTTATTTGCCAATGACTTCATGGCTTTGCTTTGCTGTGAGAAATATTTACTTCCCTTTCTATTCCGGTTTTAAGGGGTTGTATGATTGCTCAGTCTGATGCCTGGACTTCTCTGTGCATCAGAAGTGCTTCTTAACAACACTGTAACAAACGTAATGTGTTAGTCAGAACAGGAAGGAATTTATTCCAAGCTTCAGCTTCTGAGGAACCAGAGTAGCAGTCTCTCATCCACTCAATAAACCTGAAGTAACTGATTGGTGGAGGAAATGGGACTTTGTATTAACTCACTTTCTCCAGAACAACTTCCCTCTTATGCAGCAGCAGGCCATACATCATTGAAAGCTGGGGTGGATTTGTTTTGTTTACTTCTGCCTGGAAAAAAAATTCTCAGCAACAAATACCATCTGGTCACCATAGTGGGATTTTTATGTTGGTAAACCCATTTTGTATTTCATCTTGTTGATCATATTTATCACCTGTTCTCAAAAGCGTAGACAAGGCTGCAGAGCAAGATATTTCAAGGTCAGTCTGGGGGATTTTCCACTGTCTGGTTGCTTTTCTCCTTATTGCTTATGTGCCAATTACAAACAGCAATAAAATTATTGGGAAATAAGAATCTGTCTTTTTGCTGCAACTTAAAAATGGCTGTACTGTGGAAGTGTTATAGTCTGAGCACCTATTACTGTCTCCTTCAGATCCTTTAGAAAAGGGCTAAGCAGAAGCTACTAATCATTCCACTTTTCTTTTATAGCGCTTATAATCTCCATCTGCAGTTTTTGTCTTTGCTCTAGCCTCGTTCACTGGAGCCTAAAGTAAAGCAAAGCGTTTCAACACCCATGACTGTGATGAGCCCGTGTTCCTTGCTATGGGAGAGGCAGACTCACAGTAGGACTAACACAGCTGATGAAGAGGAATGTCATGTACCCAACGCCCCCCAAAAAGAGACTACAAGGAATTGACTAATCTAACTCTCCTGCCGTTTTTTTCCTTTACCAGCTGAAAGATGAGTTGTCCAAAATAGTCCAGCAGCTGATTGTAGATTATGACCCTTCGAATGGTGATAAGAACTTACAAGACGCGTGGGACTATGTGCAGAAACAGGTGAGACAAGTTGCAGCGAGAAACGGTAATGTGCTGTTTTGCCAGTGCAGCAAATGGCCTTTAAAACTAGGCTGAGGACAGGGAAGCAGGTATTGCAAGAGGCCTAACAGTGATTCTCGATCCTTTGTCATGTTTGTCATATCTTTCCAGTTCTATGTGTTTAGGTTACCAGTGCTCACATCCATTCCTCGATGTTATCAACCTCCAAAGGTTCCCCTGTAGCCCATAGTCTATCAGTGTTTCTTGGTGATGGACAGCAACCATCTCCTGTACCACTTAACTTAAGTGTGCAAGCCTCTTTGATACACACCCATTAGATGTCTTTAAAAGCTACATTTCTAGCATACTCGACTGCTGGATAGCACTACAGCACACTGATTTGTCTGATCTCTGAAGCTGCCTGTGATATCTGGTGTCTGCATACTAGAAAACTGTCTCACTTGCTAGTGCAAGGTAAGACCCTGAACCACTCCTGCGTGCTGGTTGTTAGGACTAGCTAGTATTGGCAGCAAAGCCCAATGTGTCTGGTGTAGCAAACAGCACACCAACACTTCTGCCCTTCATCTGTGGTGTCTCCAGAATGCCTCAGTCTGCGTGAAAGTCACAGTGCATGCTGTTTTTGTAGCAAGTAAAATCCCTAGCTTATTGCTAGGCAAGTCAACAGCACTGGCTGCCTTACTACTTGGTGTGGGTTGCCTGCGTACTGTGACAGCTCCTTTGCAAGTGTCAGCGGTCTTGGGAGCCATCCAACTGCCCATGATTCCTGCTTTAGCATCAGGGTCAGTGCTTGAGCAACTAGGTCAGCCTTGAGCCACACTGGAGTCATGATAGCTGCTTGCTGCCAAACCACAAGCTTGAGAGCTGGCTGGCTGTTGTGGTTAAATACATGACCAGCATGGGACTGATGTGTAATGAGTACAAATAATAGCATTTTTCTTCTGTTCCTTACTGCAAAACACTGATCTACAATACTCCTCCTCCTTGGAGAAAGATTTGTTCATGTTTTATCACTGTACTTGCAGCTTCCTGTAGAGGAATCAGGAGAAGGCTGAGCTTACTACAGAGAAAGGATCCTACATTTTTTATGTAGGAGCAGAAGAGAAAAAGTTTTGTTGGAGGAGTGGAGTGTTAGGAATCCAGTTCCCCTCATACACTAGAGTTTGCATTTGAAAGGGGCTGGGGGGAGTTGTTCTGTCAACCAGTGACGGGCGTTAAAGTCCAGATCTCTGTGAGGCGGAGGTAGCTCCTTCTGGAGGCTGGATTTTCAACACTTGTTCGGAAACCAGTTGCTAATCCTGGTGTGGGTGTTCAGCTGTTAGTACCTCCACTCTCCTGTACCTTATGTGAGACTGAAACATTACATTTCCCTTCTGAGCGGAGGGTTTTTTCCTTAACTTCCACCTCAAGTTTGATAGCCTCTGCTCTGGTTCCGCGTGCTTGCGTGGTGGTACGTGGTTACAGATGAGATCGCAGTCTTTGCTGGACTTCCTGATGCGCTTTCCCCTACAGCACTGCAGTTTTATCACGTGGGGGTATAGGAATGTAAACGTCTCTTCGGATGGAAAACTTTCCTCATCTCGTCTTCCAGCCAGTCCCAAACTGCAGCCAGGCCGGTGCAAGTTAGTTGTAACTCGCTGGGGTTTGGCAGCATGTCCACGCCACCGTGTGGTGGCCGGCTGCTGGTGTGTCATGGGGGCCAAAGCTAACCTGAATGGTACCTTGAAACTAGGAACCAGATGCTGAAAAGTTCTTGCTCTGTGTTTGCCTGCCCCTACTTCCTGTTTGTTTTCACATGCAGCGTGTTACCAGTGTGAATGGTATGACCACAGTGCTCTCTTTGCTTATTAGATCTCCTGCTGTGGCTGGGATGGAGCAAAGGACTGGGAAAATAATAAGATTCTTAAAAATGAAAGCATGCTTCAGTATCCCTGCTCCTGCAGTGTCGAGGTGAAACCTGAAAATACAGGTTTCTGTAACCTGGATGGCCCATCGAACAGCACTGCACCGTATGCCTGGCCTGTTCATGAGCAGGTGAGTGAACGTCTGGTGCGCATGAAGCCTTTGCTGAAGTCGCATTGTCCTTACTCCTCTGGAAATTATTTTGGAGAATGTTTTTCACTCTAGTGAACAGGGTGACAAATTTCTACTGTGAGATTTGGTATAGCATGTAACTGGGATAATCTGTGCATGCAGGAGAAGAGATGTGTTATAGACGTTTAATCCTGAAATACTTAGATTTCTGCTTTCCCCTGTGACCATATTTTCTCCATAGGGTTGCGTGGATGGGGTACAGCAGTGGTTGAAGGACAACCTTGGTATCATTCTTGGGGTCTGCACAGGTGTTGCTGTTATAGAGGTAAGTCACTCCCTGATACGTGATCATACCCTGTCCTCCTATGCATATTCTTTCAAAGGCAAAGCTATTGTATATTTTTGTTGGTTTTTTTTTAGTATTAGACACCTGGTTTAATGCAGACAC
Organism: Anser brachyrhynchus; assembly: GCF_964034855.1. Lineage (NCBI taxonomy): Eukaryota > Metazoa > Chordata > Aves > Anseriformes > Anatidae > Anser > Anser brachyrhynchus. The sequence goes on along the minus strand of NC_137699.1, from coordinate 13,488,772 downwards.
AACTTCTGTTTTTAATAATAGACACCTCACTTGATGGCAGTGCAGTTCTAGCTCTTGATGTTGTCTGTCTGGAGCTTTAAACTGTTCCTTGCCTTGACTGGATTAAGCCCTGTCTACTTGTGGTTCCTGCTGCTTTGTTTGGCACTCCTCTCATTCTTCCTGGCTATGCATGCAGTGAATCAACAAGCAACATCCCACTGGTGAAATCCCACCTTTTGCCTTAGAAAGCCCATAGTATAGATTATAGATGAAGGCATGTATTTTTGCAGTAAAATATTTTTGTCATCCTGATTATTGGATTTTCCTTGTATGCTGGGTCAACTCTGTTCACCTGAGTGGTGCCATTAAAAGGAAACCCCTGTATTCTGCTCCCCTGTACCGCCCTTTCTTCCCGCCTTATTGTCTTTGGTTGCTGACTGACTTACCATTCTTTATTACTCATTCCAGCTGCTGGGGATGATACTGTCCATTTCACTCTGCAAGAACATACACAGTGAAGACTACACCAAAGTGCCCAAGTCTTGAGTTTGCTGACTCCAGAGCTACGGCACCACAGAGAAAGGAACAAACAGAACATTCCTGCCTCGCACCCAGACTGTCCAACCATTGACCATTATTCCTGTGACATCCTATTTCTGATACCACTCTGCTAAGAACTATTAGAGTTGCAATACAGCCTGATCTTCTGGCAATAGGGCCCTTGGGCTACCTGCATCCTGCCTCTGGATTATTTCTACTTCACGAAGCAGAACTTAAATGTCTCACATCACATGAGACACCTGATTAACCTGAGGGGACAATGCTTTTGCTGCCTGCTCCATGTTAAATATCCTATTCATATCTCAATTCTACAATCCACTTGGCCTAACATACAGTAACTATTCCCCTTTCTATTCTCCCACATCTTTCCCTTCTCCCCCAAAAGAAATACTTTCCTTTTGTCCCGTGAGTCAGGATTGCTGTTGAGATTCCAGTGCTTTGGTATCTTTACCTGCTTCACTGATGTGGTGTTGGTAACTAGTTGTGCTTTATAGGCCTTGTTCCTTGTGATTAACCTGATTCTGCTTCTACCGTGCGTCTTCCAACCTAGACTCTCATCTCAGCTATTGAGCACTACCCTCATAATCACTTCTCCTGCGTCTGGAGCCCGCCAAGCCTTGCCTTCAGTGGAGCTCTTCCCCTTGAGTGTGACGAGCCACTGGGAGAGAGCCAAGCCAACCTGTTCCTAGTGTGGCCTGGCAGATTGCGGTGGTGGTGCTCAGCTGCTTTTGGAATGGGTCCCTTGGGTTCTGGGTCTGATGCTTACAGTTTCTCCCATCTGCCTCTCTTTTTCTTCCTCCACTTCTAGCACTGCTTTTCAGGCTCCTGTCAGCCTGGAGGCACTTCAGAGACTGCTGCATTGTGTAGACTCAGCCCCAGGCTGGCTCTGCTAGTTGCATTCTTGGGTTTCCAACTTTTGTAGAGGTTATGGTTAACTGGATTCTTCCCCCCCGCCCCTGTTATGAACATGAAGTGTTAACTGTTTTTTAATAACGAGTATGGAGGGATCTGACTGGATTGCAGGCATTGTATATTGGAGATATCACTGCTACCAGTGCCCAGTTTAGGTTCTGTAGTTTGGATGCAAGGATAAACTGCTTTTATTTTCAGTTGTCCAGTCTTCTGACTCCACTGTGGTCTGGAGCCATGACTGCTAGTGGCTGGCCTTGAGCGTAAACACTGCAGCAGAGAAAGAGCTGGTTTTACATTCATGCAGGCTGGGTGGTTTGTGTACTTCATGGCTGGGCTGTTCACTCCTTTCTGCCAGTGGCCAGCAGCAAGGAGTGGTGTAGAGCACAAGAAAGTTAAGAAATGTGCATGGAAAAACTACCCCAACTTCTTAAATAAGGGAGCTGGGCAGAAATCCTCAGTCCTTGAGGTGGCTTGGGCACAACAGATCTCCTGCAGTTGCATATGCATGCAATAAATACCTTGGCAGCAGGAAGCTGCGAAGGAGAGAAGTGGATGGTCCTTGCCCGAGACGTGATGCGAGGTATGTGGTGAAGAGAGCCTTTGCCTTACAGAAATGGCCCCAGGACAGTCAGTCCTGTTCTTGTCAGGGCTGGGGTTGGTAGGAATAGCCCTAGTAGCAGTTCAAAGGCATGGCTTCCCTACCCACTCAACTTCCCTTCTGGCAAGAAAGGCCCGTGCAGGGGAACAGAGCCCCAGCAGTGGGTCCCTGCAGTGTCCTTATGTCTGGACTCAGTGGTGACTGGGAAGAGTAAATATGACTGGGCAACTGATATTTTTTTTTTGGAGGTCTGATAAGGCTTTGCTATTCTGAGACTCCTGCCCTCTCTTGCACAGACCCCTCCAGCTGACCTTTGCTATAGCAGAAGGCACCTTTTGTAGCAGTAAAGCTTGCTAGCTTCCATAGTATAAAGTCTATTCTCTAACGTGTTCTTATTTGTAAGATTCTTGTTAAGTTACAGATGCCAATGCTGAGCAGCAAGTAAAAAGAAGCCCATGCTGGGTTTCCTATTTTTGTTTTTTGTCTGTTTTTAGCAACATCTTCCGACTGGAAGAAATGCATGTACAGATGTAAAAGTCTAGAGGGTGATTATTTCTGTAATAAAGACTTTGATTAAAAAAAATAAAAAATATACTCTGGCTAAGTCTTGTGCATTGTAGTGGTTTCTCCTTGCTTCCTGTCTGTCCTCTTCTGCTTTACATGCAAATCACTAGCGCCTTGTTTGTTCGAAGTCGCAAAGGCCCTGTCAAAAAGCAGGAAGCATGTACCATTATGCTCTGAGGTCTTCAGAAGTTCCTCTGCAGTCTGTGGGTAAGATTCGTGTGGGCTATGAAAATACTGCCCCTCAGAGGGAGGTGACAATTTTCCTAGCTGTGTTCTAGGGTAAACTTTGCCTTGTTTTAGGAAGTATGTCTGTATGAAGTCTGTCTGTCTGAGGGTGAGCTTGGTGGTAGTTCCTTTGAATTACCTGCTATCTCCTAGGCTAAGCGATCTCCATATTTGAAGAGTGGAATTCAACCAGACTTGTGGAGTCTTGTGCTGTTGCTTTAGAAAACAACTAAATGTGATGCAAGTCCTCGATGTTCAAAAAAGCAGAGTGAAATTTGCAGAGAATGAAGTGTGCTGGGGTGCTCCCAGTAAGCACTGGTGGCAACTGGTCTGAAGTCAAGACTCGAGTTACCCTGATCAGCCAAAATGGAGCAAGAGGTGCTGGAATGGATCTTGGACTCAAGTAGGATGCACTGACCTGTCTGATCTGGGAGCAGAACTTGCTCCTTGAGGCTGTGCTGGGCCCCCGGCTGCCTGAGCTCTGTGGAAACCACTTGCCTTTGGCCACTGGAGGGAGGTGTTCCACCAAGAAAACTCAAGCCCGAGTGCTGTCGTATCACCAGCCTTGACTGGTCCCTTGGGGGGTGAGATGATGACACTGATCACTTCCTTCTGCTCCTAGTTACTCCTGGCAGCAGGGTAGCTAAAATAACTTGTAATTACAAATGTATTCTCATAAACGATTTGTGCTGCCTGCTTGGCATTTTAGGGATAATTTTCCCTTCCATCTCTTGGAGCAGCACGCAGTTGGATATTTTGCTGCATGTCTTCTACTGTATATGGGTTGTGCTTACTTCTGGGGTTTCTGCCTGAAGTAGCTCTGGAAGTTGAAGATAGCACAAGGAGCCTCTCCTGCTGCTTTTTTTCTTGTCCCCATCTTTTTCTTGTTTCCCCTCATCTTCAGTTCCTTTGGAGGGTAGGTTGGGAGGAGGCTAGGAGGGGATATGATACTTCAAAAATGTGTCCCAAAAAAGCACTCTAGGAGAAGAAAAAAAAAAAAAAAGGCCTTCAGACTGTCAGAGAGCAAAAAACCTACTGCTGCTCCTGAGGTGTACTTGAATCTTGGGCCAGGCTCCTGGCTTATCTCTGAAGGTAAAGGTTTGCTGCTGGAGCTAGAAATCAGAGCAGCACACAGACTTCTTAGGAGCTGCAATGTTTGTCTAGTAAAACCCAGAGAACCAGCATCTGCAGTAGCTCAGCACATGGAAGTATTTTGTGTGTAACGAACAAGCTGCTATATAGCTGTCCCAGGCCAATAATTAATATTGTATGAGTATAGTTGTGACCTCCCTGTGGCCTGAAGTAAGGCCCCCGGTAATGAACTGGTGACATTCTTCGTTCTGCATAATCACGAGGAACTCGGAAGCTGCTATAATTCTTCCCGTGAGGCACTTTTCCTTCCGGAAAGAGAAGAGGAATTGCATTAGAGTTAGTATGGGTAAGTCTGTAGGTCACAATGCATCTTGTTCTTTGTCATGGTTTCTGCATGGCATGTACTCGAATGTAACGTGTAGCAGCTGTTCTTGTCTCTGCAGCTCTCCCACATGTGGTGGTGTGGCTGGTCCTGGCCGGCTTGGCTCAGGAATTGAAGATGAGTTTGATAGTAGGCTGAATTCTGGTCGCTGATGGACAGACTGCAAGCGGTGGTGTCAGACTGCCTTGGCTGGGAAAGGTGAGGAACAGCAGCTATCGGGGCTCATTGCTGGAAAGCCCAAGGACCATGGGATTCCCACAAATGCATTTTCACAGCCAGTTGCTGCCACTAAATGCCATAAATGCAGAACACACCCTTAATTATTCATGGTCTGGCTCTAACCCATTAGCCTCTGAGACTCTTGGCTCTAGCCCTGGCCTTTTATTACAAAGAATAAACCTCAGATGGCAGCCAGGATTTCTGAATGAGATCTTAAGCCAGGTTGGTGCTAAAAACTTGTCAGTGCAAAATCTGCTAACGTGGAAGTCCTCAAATATTTGTAAGCTTGCAAAACATTCGTAGCAAGAGCTACGATGTCAGTGAACCAAAGCTATTGGTAAAATGGTGCTAGTAAAGCTAGCAAGCATAGTTTGGTCATTGTAAACCGTTTCTAGGAGTGGTGTGCTGGTAGAACACCTGCAAATTTTTGCCGTGTGGTAAGAATCTCTTCTGCCAGACAAGGGAAACAGCCTTTGCCTAGGTAGATTGTATAACCCTAGCCATACATTCTTTCTTCTCGTACATAAGAATTTTCTGGTTTCTCCCTTCTAAGCTCCTAATAACATAATTGGCAGGGATGTGTGTGCTGTTTGGCTTTTGTGGAGAGGGATTAAGGGAATAGTCAATACTCTGGATCTGGAGAAAAGGTATTCTCACTTCTCCAGGCAAAATGTTACACCTATTTAACATAGGGATTTAAGAGGAGGATAAGGCTCAAAGTTGTATGTGGATGCTCTAACAAGCATGGAATCTGGGAGGGAAAATCCTGCTTTAGATCCCAAGGATGGTATTTGCTTCAATTTGACTTATCTTTGGTGTCGTCTTTCCTTTATGTCCCTTACAGCATCATGAGGTGACTTGCCTGCCCACAACAGTCCAGAGCTGAGCTGAAAATCTAGAAACCTACTTCTGTATCACAGAATCATCTAGGTTGGAAGAGACCTCCAAGATCATCCAGTCCAACCTCTTACCTAATACTAACAAGTCCTCCACTAAACCATATCACTAAGCTCAACATCTAAACGTCTCTTAAAGACCTCCAGGGATGGTGACTCAACCACTTCCCTGGGCAGCCCATTCCAATGCCTAACAACCCTTTCAAGTAAGGAAGTTCTTCCTAATATCCAACCTAAACCTCCCCTGGCACAACTTTAGCCCATTCCCCCTCGTCCTGTCACCAGGCACGTGGGAGAATAGACCAACCCCCACCTCTCTACAGCCTCCTTTAAGGTACCTATAGAGAGCGATGAGGTCTCCCCTGAGCCTCCTCTTCTCCAGGCTGAACAATCCCAGCTCCCTCAGCCGCTCCTCATAAGGCTTGTATGACGTAAGACTTGTAACTACAACAGGTCCCATCTCTAGAAAACTAAAGAAAAAAGAGCGTTTCCCTTTCATCCCATAGGCTCCAGGTGATATTAACTCCCGTTTGTTCACAAGGTTGGTTTGAGCAATGGCAGCAGCTCAGAGGTTATGTTGATACTGCTCTTTGTTCTGTGAGTGGTGTTGAAATGGTCACCAGGTTAGGAACTGGTCACCAGGTTTGGAATTGTCTTGCACCTATATGAGGTCATCGTACTGCTGCTCCAGACCTGGATCAGATCTAGACCTGCCCTAGGACCCCAGATCCTCGCTATGTGACCACTGTTGCAGACCTTGCTCATCATATGACTCCTGTCAGCACTACCTGCTGTTCATAACCCTAGGCCTTGTCCATGTTGTCTCTTCTTGCCCAAGCAATCTCCCTGGCTCTGTCTGTAGTTCTTTCTGGATCTGGCACCAAGTAACTAACTCCAAAACAACGGTTGTGACAGTCTGGCGCATGTTCCTCTGATCTCCAGCACTAACTTTTTCTTCTTTTTGGCCTGCTTGGAGTTGCAGACTGGACATATGGAAGTTCTTCAGAGACAGCAAGAATCCCAAAGCATGTGTTCGTATGAATTGCTTACCCAGCATGCTTCCTGGGTATTTTCTACATAGCACTTCTGGAAACTATTTAGGATTTACTAGGGTGGAAATGTGAGGTCCTGTCAAGACCATGTTATAGTACAGGCATGTGCTTTGGGCAATGCACTTGCAAAATGATGTCAGAATAGCGTAACTCATGCAGAGATGTCTGCAGACAGCCTGGAACAATAACCCAGCAGAGAGCAGACCTTTAATTTTGGCAGAGGCTGTTTCATGATGCTCTTAAGTATTTCAAAATAAGTTGTCCTTTTAATACCATGTTGTAATTAACTCTGGTTAGCACTGGTTGGAAATTCTTTTGGCAGAAGAGTGTTTCCCTGGAGGGTGTAGGTTCATTTAAAACAAAGTGTGTTTTGTTTTGTTGGTTTTGTTCTTTTGCTTAAACAGGACTGAAAAAAGTTTGATAACATGGAGAGGTTTCTCCTGCTTCCTTAGTGGGTGCTTTGAGGTAAACATTATGTAAAAGAGCTGGAACTGGACAAAATAGAATTGTAAAACCATATTCTAAATATGTGACCTAACAACAGGATGTATTGGTATTGAGAGTATAGACTGGGTTAGAAGTGTAAGTTCTCTCCCATGTGAATAGTGAAGAGTGTTGGCTGCATTTGAGAGAAAGGGGTAAGTTTTTGCTTTTAAATATGCATTTCTTAAGATCTGGGGGTTGAAAAAGGAAAATATAAAAGAAACTATCCAAATTACTACTGTTGCACATAGGCTGGGTGGAGTTAGAGATTGGGAGCATCTGCTGCTTCCCCTTCAAGTAGAGGCATCTGCAACAAATCTGTGGGACAGGCCCACTTTGACTTTTCACTTCCACGGGAGAAGCAAGCTGAACGCTTGCTCTCTGTTTTGGAGCGACTCCTCTAGACCTCTGTAGGCCGTTCTTCAGTCCTGCAGGACTTGGCCAGGCTCAAGCAGTGCAGAGCAGCAGTCAGGCGGGTGCTGCGTGGGGTCTGAGAGACGCCCCTGGGAGCCGTCAGTGGGGGCCCTTTCTTCAAAACTCATGTACTTGACATAGTCACCTGGAAACAGCAAAGTGTTTGCAGGACCTATGGGAAGCACAGGTAGGAAGTGCCCATATACTCTGTTAAAAGTAGTACCCATACTCTGTTAAAACTTCTTTGAATGTGAGAGTACGAAGCCGTGCGGGGCGGCTTGGGCTAGCCAAGCAGGAAGCTGCTGTGCCTTTCTGATAGAAAAGTCTTAAATCTCTGAATGCCCAAGCAGTATTTTAAACCATCTCTGTGTCCTGTGAAGAATTTCATCTGCACTGGTGTGTGATGGAGATTCATCTCTGGGAAAGAAGGAACATATGAGATCCTGGAAACCCAGCGATGAAGGGGCAGAGGACCATGCTCAGGAATGTGTTATGAATGTTTGTCCTTGGAGGTTTGTCATGGACTGACTTGCAGGGGTGCTTTGAACATAGTCTGCCTAACAATAAAGAATCTGATTATTTTTAAAACACAATGCCACAACCCTGATGCATGAAGTTTGCAAGAAAGCAGTGTTATGGTTTAAAACCATGCAAATAGCTAGGAAATCCCAATCTGAAATGAAATCCTGACCTGAAATGAAATCCCATCTGAGGTAAACTCAGCTGTATGCTGCATTGTGGCGCTGTTTAACTGAACGTCACATGTTGTTGCTGATGCAAACGTTAATTAGATGTTTACTCAACTGGGGGAGTAAAGGGATCTCTGTTATGAAATCAAACTTAAAATATGATACTTCAATATTATGACAGAAATTTAAATGCACAAAAATCATGGGCTCCTGCTGCCACTGTTGGTTTTTAACATCCCTTGCTGCAACTTCTCCAAGCAGTATATAAAATTAGGAAATGGTACAAACCCATTATAAGCAAATGATGCGATTAATTCAGCAACTCTGAAGAGCAATATCCTAGGAGTTTGTATGTCTGACATGCTGACAACAGCATTTCATCAATACAGGTTGATATATATATGACATGTATGTTATATATATAATTTTTTCTTAAGTGAGAGCACCCTGTTGCCACACCTGTCAGGGCAGAGGGACATGAGGCGGTGAGGAAGTCTTTTGATCTTAGCAGCAAAATGCTGCTTGTGGACACCTGTGGGGCTGGTTTTGTGCTTGCACAGGGCCTGTTATTTCCCAAATGAGAAATAACTGACTAAGTCCTCAAGAAACATGTTGATCTTGAACTCCCTAGTGGCCCTAGGGCCAACCTGTGCTCACAGTCGCATAAAATGGGCAGCTGCAGGGCCGGACAGCATGGAAGGCTCTGGAATCCTCTGGCAGGGGCAATGGCAGGAAGACCTGCGGGCCTGGGCAGGAGGGGCACCCACTGGTGAGCACCCTCTGTGGAGGCCAGAGAGGTGGCCAGGGCTGCCATGGGGTTCGCCCCGATAAGCAGGAGCATGGCTTGGAGCTGCTCATCTTGAGGATGAGTGTGGTGGCACCAAGGCCTCGCTTTGCCCTTCTGCGAGGCACTGAGGACACGGCAGGCAGCAGGGACAGATCCTGCCTGAGAGGAGGCGTGCCCAGAGGTGCCTCAGGGACGGACCCGACCCGCACAGCAGCGGCCACAAGGGATGCAGTCAGTAGTTGGTCTGATGAGGGATGCTTCACACGGGCTGTGAAGGCCAGCGGGACAAACAGCTTCCAGCCAAGGTGAGTGTGACCGTGTCAGGCCACCCCAAGGTTACCAAGAGGGGCCAGCGCTGTGCCTGGGCAGGAGCACTGCGGTGCGGACAGTGACAGCAAGGCGTCAGCAGGGAATAAAGAAACCGCAGCACCTTTATCCTTCAGCATCTCTGCCGCCTTTCCCCTTCATTTCAGGATCGGTATGAAACCAGTTGTTTATAAAACATTCTACTGGATTGCCAGTGTTGCCTTTTTAGTACATCCAAGTGTTGGCACTCTTATTACTTTACATGATCTCACCACAGCCTTTATGAAAACAATCTTCTGCCTGCCATAACACCCTGGTTTGAATGCTCTTTCTCACAGTTGCTGGCTGTTCCTGAAGTCCCCAGCAACTCCTGCTTTGGCTAGGAAAGTGCCCAAACTTGATGAAGATGTTTGGCTGCAGAAAGCTGTGGGCTGTAAGCTCGTGGTAGAGTCAGTTTGTTCCCTTGATTGCAGATATTCTCCTTGGGGTGATAAGCTGTGAGCAAAGGTGGGAAGACATCCACACAGGACCATGGCTGAAGACCTGAGCTGTGTCTAAGAGTTGGGAACCCTCTCGTTTCCTCTTAACTTTTTCTCAGTATCACGGTGGTCATTAAAAAGAGCCTGCACTGTGTTAGAGTAGCGAAGAAGCTGGTTACACCAGCTTTTATGTGATGAGAAGATGCAGAGAGCACATTGCTGATCAGATGACTATCATAAAATTGGCAATTTCATGCCTGGCTGTAGTGGAAGCTAATTAGCTCAAGGCCATCTCTCATCTGAGCAAGGCAACAGCAGGATTACATTGTATTCCTATTAGGCAATAGCCTTGCCTGACATAAAATGAGATGTCTGGCGATTCTCATAATTGCATACAGCTATTTATTTTTACCACAGCTAGATTGTCTCACTCTTTAATAGGCAGCAAAATGGTAATGAGATCTTTTCTCCTTTCTTCTTGAATTCATTGCAGGCCATGCTGAAGGCTGCTGTGCTCGAATAGCAAAGAGGAGGGTAAAGCAGAAGTGGAGGAGAGTCTACCTTGAAACCAGCTTGGTAGAAAAGGGTAGTCTGCTAGTTCCTCTCTTAACAGTGAAATCTGTAGGGCAACTGCTTCTCACTCCCAAACTTTGTTCTCCCAAACTGACAGAACTTCTTTGTTGTTGCTTGCTTCTGTTGGTGCCACCAGGACCTTGTAGGAACTTTGCAGTGCTGCCAACAATTCAGTGCCATGTAAACACAATTCCAACCCTGTCCTTAATGTGGCAGCCTCTACCGCCCTCTCCTACTGTGTGTGTGGTCGTGCTAGAATTCAGCATTAAAACTGGCTAACTGTTGTCTACAGGGAAAGGACTTCAGCTGAAGAATGTAGTTGGTTTATAATACACAGACATGTTTCACACATGAGATAGGAACCAAGGGCCAGAAGGGTTGTGAGAGTGGCATATTTCAGGATCCTTGACAGCTTGCAGTGCTTATGGCTGGTGTTGCCAGATTCCTGTAACAGGATCCATCAGTAAAACAAGCATAGCTTACTGGAGAGGAAAGATTGCGGTCAGGATCCAGGCAAGGAAAAATAAAAACTTTTTAATACCGTAAAATTCACCTGCTTATAATGGGCTAACTGGTGACAGAATGTCTTGATAGCCTATTTACGGGGTGGGGGCAGGCTGTATTTGTGTCATCAAGCCTAAGCCTAACTGGTAACACTGCTGCTGTGAGACATGCTTAGGGGGAGCAGCCCAACAGGCTGTGTCAGGTTTAGGGTTATCCAGAATTTGGGCAGGAAGAGTTTGAAGTGCTCAATATGCAGTAATGAATGAAAAGCATTGATGGAGAATCCAACGGCCAACGTTTCTTCGTGGAGTTCGTTGCAACTGAGAGCTACTAAGAGGACTGGAGCAAGAAACATTGCCTCTGGGATTTGCCAAGTCCTCAGGAATGGATGAAAGCTGGTGTTGATAGGATTCAGTGGCTTCAGTAACTTTTTCTTCACAGGAATTAAATGAGACATGAGTTAGCAGTGAAGGATGAAAAGCAGTGTGAGAAGGTTCTAGCTTAAGAAAACTTATGCTAATGGAAATTAGTATTATTCTGTGGATAAGTTTAAGATTAATTTTGTGCTTTGGGATGGCATAGATTGAATTAAAATTGCACCAAAATGTGTAATTTTTTTATTTTTTTCTCAAGTCCCAGTATGACCTCTGACCATGGTCTCTGCTTCAAACCTGTGCCCAGAATAATGAGCAGCTGCGGGCAACCAGTGGTTGGTTGGGCAGGGAAGACAGAAGTTCAGGCTGATCCTTCCCAGGCCTCGTCTTTGTCATAGCATGGCTGTCAGGGAAGCAGCTGCAAGCTGTGGGTTCCTACTACAAGTAGTTCTTTATCTGTGGGAATCTTTTATATGTAAAAACAACACACGTTCTCCTTGTTTTCTGCATACCCTGACACATCATCATGACTGCTGAGACTCCACATCTAAATAACACCCCTGGATGCTGCTATTTTCTTGTTCAACCTTGAGAAGGCTCGAGGACATAACAACTGGCCATGTTCTTTACTTTTCCAAAAGCAAAGCCTAACCCCAAATACAGCTCTAGTGTTTAAGACAGTTTGATGCTGTAGGCTTAACCACAAACAAAGCACGAGCCCAGGAGCCCTAGTGCAACAGTTCTTACCCTCTTCTGCAAATTTCTGGGATTAATCAACAAAAGGAGCTCCCAGCTACTTCCAATCCATAATCCTAACTTTAATCAAAGGCTGCTGAAACTCTGTGTCCCTGAAAGTAATCACAGCTTAGAGGAGCCTTCTCTGGCTTGAGGTCACAGCTTGCTTTTGGAAACCTACATGCAGGAGACAGACCAAAGCTCTTTTGCTCTTTTGCTCTTTTGCTTTTTGATGCTTGTACTTTGGAAAAAGGAGGATAAAGCCAATCTGAACCCTGGAGTTCACTTAGCACTGAAACAGGCCTCCCTGCAAGCTAGGCAGAAGTCACTGGGTCCTTGCCACAACAACTCTCATTATGTATGCAAGCCTTCTGGTATTCCAGTAAAAGCTGTTCTTTACAGCTGCCTAATGCTAGTCTAAACTGTGGTCTGCTGAAGCCCAGTGTTCTCAAAGCAAGCAGTGGTAGTTCCTAGGATGTTCCTCATGTCTACTCTTTGGTATGTGGCTGTGAATCCAATTTAAGGTTGAGTAATTGTATTCCTAACTCTTTCTGCGAGAGCACAGTCATAAGGCTGCTTTGAAATTAAGTGAAGGCAACAGGATGCTGAACAGAACTGTTCAGCGGCTTTTCACCAGAGCCAAGGTCAGGATTTGGGCTAGAATTAAGATTTATCATTCTGATAGGCAAGAATAAGGGCTGCTTCCAAGAGGGACAACAGATGTTCAAGTCCCAGTCAGGGCAGCTTGAGGTGAGGCTGGGGCTGGGAAGCATTTGGGAGAGCTGGGGACTGAAAGGGATTTTGGTGATCTGTTCAGGGTTTGTAGTATTAAGGGAGAGGCTGGTGAAAGTCTCAGCACATGCATGAGGCTTAATAGGGGAAGTGTCAGTGGTGCAGTAGCTACTTCTAAGAGAAGAGACAGCAATCTAGAATCCTCTTGAGGCCTTGAATATACTCGTTGTGTGAACATGAGTCTTAATGTCTGGAATTTTTTCTTTCAGAAAACTTAATGGCATTCAGTTCCAGAAGGACCAAAATCTAAACTGAGTCCTGCAGTCTTAGCAGCTCGTCCCCGGAGCCTGCACATTTCTCATATTAAGTTTAGCCACTACAGAGCCTGCCTCTACACGATTCCCACGAAATATCAGAGCAAATCGTGTCGTGATCTAAGGTTTCACTTCAGCCACAAGCTGATCTAATCTTTGTGTGGAAATTGCACCAGAACAGCTTAGCTGGGTTGCTGCAGAGTCATCAGCTGCTGCTCTTGCTGTCACCATTGTCCTGCCATAAGTACCCGAAACAGTTCTATTATATGAGAGTACACAGCGTGTCAAAGTGGCAGTTCCGCTCCTTGGAAATTGAGAGTTATGCTAGGTGATAACTCACAGATTTAGTTGCTCTAGCCTCATGCCAATACTACAGTGATATTTTGTGGTAAATCGGTTTTCAGTTTCTGAAAATGTTATCGCTTTGTCTTAGTTGTTTTTCCTGGGTTTAGAAAAATTTCTCTCTTTCTCATTTACCCCTGCCCTCAACCATTCTCAAACTAGGGACTCGAAGAAGAAGGAGTGTGAAGGCAGTGTTGTTTTATATATCCCATTTTGTCATTTATGTATTGTCATATATATAGTTGCAGAACGAGCAGCTTGAATTGTTCTGATCTCTTAAAAATTCAGGGAGTGGGGTGCTTTGGCAGGAATCTCTTTTTTCTCTTCTTGAAGGTCTCAGACTTCATTAGACCTTGGAAAGGAGAATGAATTTCAAAGGCCTCTGAGGAAGTTGCTTTGATACGAAAGGGGCTCAAGTTCCTGTGATCTTGTGTGTACAAGGATTTCTTTCTTGGAAGCAGTTCATCAGGCCCATGTGGCAGGCCGCCTCGTCGTCTTAGTGCACTAGTACTCCCTTCCAAAATGCCCCAAGGGGGGTTGTTTTGGTTTAAGGGAAAAAGGAGGAGGGAGTTTCTCTTGTGCTTGCCAAGGTAAGAGGCAGTCCTCTTCTGAAGCCACCGCCAGCCCCCGTTATCCTTGAGTGCTTCTTGTCATCACCTGCTATTACCAGAGAGTTTATGAATTTCCTTAATGGCTCGTTTCGAACTGAAGTACCCATGTTACTTCTAGAACCTGCTGCTTACCGACTTCATCCCAAATACAAGGGCATGGGAGAGATTCTCAGAGCTTCAAACTTTACCCTAGCTGTAAGCTCCCAGCGTATTCCATCAAGTGCTGCCACCAGCTTCAATCAGGGAGCGCAGGGTGCCTCTCAGTAAGAGGAGATGAGAAGCTGGTTTGATTGGGACGTCCAAAGATGTGGACTTGATTAGTCCATCTCGTTCATCTCACCCAGAGAATCACTGCACATAGCCCAGGCAAAGTTTTACGAGAACAGTTAAATATTTGCTGCTACCTCTGGTGCTTTCCCACGCAGGTTGTAGCTCTTCAGACTACTTTAAACTGATGCTAGGCGCTTTTTTTTTCCCTTTTTTTTTTTTTTATCATTTACAAGAGCTGCTCCCAGCACCCCTCCAGCAGCTTTGTGCCACATGCAGCTCTACTTTGCTGCTTTCCCATGGGGACTGTGTTTTTCCCACATGCGATCTGTAGTGGAGCGCAGCAAACCACTGTTTGGGTCAGACACCTCATCTAAAGGTAAGGAGATTCCCAAAGTATTCTTACCCCCAGAAAAACTCAGCAGTTTTATCACCTTCCAAAGAGGTAAACAGGCTTGTTTCCTTTTGTCATTTATTCTCCTTCTGGCAGTAACCTGCAATCACTTTTACATTTAAGAGAAGCAATGTTTTTGACTGAAACACATACAACCTTTTTGTGAAAATCAACAAAATCTGGAATGAGAACAGTGAAGGGGATGTGCATTGCAGATTTTTTTCTCTTTTTCTGTAACTTAAAATCTTCAAAAGAAATCTGTTATACATTGCCCTTTCTCAAAACAAACAAACAAACAAAAAAAACCTTATTGTTTAGCTCCTGTGTTTATGTAAAACACCTTACCCTTCCCATCTCTAATGTTAAGATTTATAGGCCTCCTTCCTGGCTCCTGGCCTTTCAACCACTGAAGAAAATAAAAACAGCAATAAATAGATTCACAGTACTAAGCCTATAAATCTATAAATTCACTTGCCAAAACTAATTTATCATTTTAACACAGTCACAAACTCAGATAAGATGGGGATCTGCAGAATTCAGCACATTCCATGAATTTTTATTTAGTTACTGCACTTAATCCATTGTGAAAAAAATTCTATTTAAAATAAATAAATAAATTGGAGAGTAATTTCCCAACTGACATTCCCATAGTAGTATCAGAGGTGTTACCCACCAGGCCCATGTGTCGCAGAGCTGCAGCTCTTTGGAATAACTATTCTGCTGCTTTTTATTTACATCAAGTCTCAGTCCTGGGTATATAAATTTAAAGTGATGTTTCTCCTGTCTTTCTGTTCCCTTTTCATTTATATGCACTATAAAAATCCACAGCGTATATCCCAGGTCCCAGTAAATATTTCACTGTTTTAAATCTACTACACAAACATTTGTGATGGTTTATACACATGCATCATTTTATTTATCTCATTATCCTAATGGGTGCTCCCTAAATTATCTTCTATTACACGAGTACTGTCTCAGTATGTATACTTGAATTCCTGCTGTCGAGAATTTTAAAGTGGTAAGTCTTCATGCTCACAGACTTGAAAAAATATATTTCAAAAATCTCTCCATTAAATGCATACATACAAGACTAATTTGCATCGGAACTGCATGAAATATAGTATGAACGCTCTGTGGACCTCAGTAAGCTTCCTGCTGTATTTAATTTCTTCTCTGTTAATCAGCATTTAGCCTCCTAACTCCTGAGCTGACCTGAGGTGGTATTCACTCCTTAGCGGCCATTTAACCTGGCATACTTTGGATTTAGCTAAATGAGGAGATGCTTGCTGTTATGCACAGGGAGCTTCTGTGAAAATCAGTTAACCAAAATGGCTCCCTCAGGGCCTCGCCTCAGTGGTAGTGGAGAGGGGAGGGGAGGAGCAGGAAAGGAAGGGACCGTGACATTTAAAGAAATGTTTAAAAAGCTAAAAGTCCCCCCAAGTGAGCTTAATCTTTCTGGCTTTGAGGGTATAATTGAGGTGCTGAAATTGATGGCCTCATCACAGTTGAAAACCTAATCTAATTTGGGAGTTAAGCCCTTCAGTAGCTGATGAAGAGAGACTCAGATGATAGATTGGAGGCACCACTACGGGGCAATTTGTATCTCCTTATCCATTGCCTGTGGGGTCTGAACATGGGCAACTCCATTACACTTAGTGAACACTGTTACCCTGCTCTTTGATTAATCTCAAATTTAGCTGATTCTTTTGAGTTTCAACCCTTAAGTAAGATCTGGAACTCCTCATGCTACACTCATTGCAAACATATGTTGGGGTGTAGACCACATCTGTGCTGGTAATGGGGGAGAAAAAATGGTATGTGGAAACTTCTCTCTCCACCCTCTTTGTCACCAATCTATCTCCATGGTTTAACATTTGTGATCTGAGGAATCTGTTCCCCAGGCCCCATTTCTGGCTCGCTCTGCAAGTTATTCCATTTTACAAGCCTTGCCAAAAGTGGTTGATGCTAGCATGAGGGAAATGTCTAATGGCTTTCAGCTACAGTATTCCTATTAAACCCCCGCTATAGAGCTGATATTAAGTGAAATTGCTGCTGAACTGGAATTGTCTTGTATTTTACAGAACCTGCTCTTACTGAGGTGTCGCATCCTTCCTGTAGTGTCAATGGCATGCCATGAAACTGTAAAGATCTGCAGGTCTTCCCTATTTACGGGATCATCTGGCAAATATTTTTGCTTTGCTGATTATGCTAGAGACGTGCTGTTTCCACTTCATTGAACCTATCAGATCCCAGACTACTAGTTGTGGGTTTTTTTTAATTTTACTTTACACTACGGTTGGCTTGGATCTGAAAACCTCAGTTAAAATCTCAATCTTCTTGTCTATGCTGCCTGACTCCAAGCAGGAAAGGCTATTTCAGGCACTGTCAAGTAACGATGGTGAAGACACTCCAGAATTCCTTGCTGAAAGCAGGCTGTTAGCCATGTTGGTTGAAACCAGAGAAATATGTTAGAAAGCCGTGAGAATTGTTTGCTGGGAAGCAGAGCGATAGGGGTGGGGACAAGGTCACGTAAGCACTGCTAATGTCTCAGTTCTCTAACTTTTGAATGTTTATGAACTCAATATAGAAATCCAAGGGTCAGTTTCAGTGGTAATACATGACATGGGAGTGGTGGGCTGCTCTGCCCTGCCATTGCTTTCCAGATCACTAAAATGAGCAGAGTCAGCATGTGATAGTGAAAGGGAGATGAATGTTAGAGCATCTCTGTGTCCTGTAAATTTAACTAGTTCACCAGCACTTCATAAACACATGGTTAGTTCTCATCTAAATCAAAAACTAATCACAGTTTTTCAGCTCCTTCCCCACTATGCATTGCAGTAGCTTCAGGGTCCTCAGTTCTAGAAACAGTTCTTTTCCTGGCCATCCTGTGACAAAGGAGAGCAACTGAGCTGGTCTGGTAGGTTCCAGATCTCTTCTCTCCTAGCTGCTCGCCCATGAAAGGGCAGAAAAGTCAAACTTTACTTCAGAGATCTGTATTAGACTACAATTCTGATTAGTTGTTGCTGAACAAGAACACTAGACTTATTAGAAAAGCCATCCTTTCAAAATACCCCAGGAGCTGAGCAAGGTAAAAAGAGCATCTACCAAATAGGGACAATCATCAACATGTAGGCTGCTGGCAACAACGTGCAGAATAGAGGTACATCCTGGTTACCTGCTCCCTAATATTCTCCATTAACAGCCCACAGGCATCCTGGGGAAGGAAACAGAACAGACCAAAGGCCGGGGAACAGACAAAACAGGAAAAGGACAAGCACTCAAGACCCCTTGCAATGAATCTGATTTATTGCAACGCATCCCACCTTCAGTCAGAAGCTTTATCAAGTGCCCTCCTGACCCTTTGTCCCCCTTCCTCTGTGCTTTGGATCTGGTTGCCCTGTATGTTGCCTAGCTGTGAGTTCTGCCTTGGCATTCATACCCATCCCATTTTATCTAAAATAAATAAATAAATAATCTTGTTCTTTAACCAAATGTTTTTCTCATGCCCCTTCAGTTAGGCCAGCTGATTTCCCTCTCTGCTTTTCCTTGGTCTCCTGTAACTACTTTTTTCCTCTGTTCTCAGTTAAGGAATGGAGAAGTTTGCCTTCTTTTTGTCATTTCTCTAACTCCTTCCAAGCAGCTGGAATTTATTTTAATGAAGTTCATTTCAATAGAGCCTGGAGCCATAATACATGAGGCTGTGATCTCAGAAGAGCTCATAAATTAAGTAGGGTCAGCTCTGGTCGATGCATGCATAGGAGACCTCCAAGGACACCCTGTGTGCTGATGAGCCTGTGCCAAGGATATAGGAACTGCCAGACTGTGTCTGCCCAGTAGGCTGTCTCTTTTAGTATGCTATCTCTAAACACTGCCAAATGCTTCAGAGGAAGATACATGATCCCTGTGGTGGGCAAGTTATTCTTAACTGATCATATTATCTTCTAGACATTTGTGGCATGAAGCTGTTGGTCTGCTCTCTCGAGTGTGCAAAGGTAGCTGGGGGGCACTGGAGCCTGGCTGTTTGCGCAATGCCTGGACTACTTTCTGATGCTCGTACCAACTCTTGTGGGCTGCCCCATCCCAAACTTCACTGCCTCTGCTGAAGGATGCACACACTACAGAGGTATCTTGACCTCACAAGGAGAAATAATCCGGCTTGAACATGCCCTTTGCAAGCCCAATAATACTTTCCCCTGAAACTAAATAGTAAGTGTGTTTTTGAAAGATTCGTAGTCTTGTTATAAAGTCGCCAGAAGATGGTGACCTCCCCAGCTAAGCTGTTGCAGTTCCAGCTGCCCGTAAGACAGAATTTGTCTTGTTCAACTTCCAGCTATTGGCTGACATTACGTCTTTGTCAGAAAGACTGAAAAGCCTGCATGCTTGCTGCTTCTTCCTATAAAATGCTTTTTCTATGTGTAACTCCCTATATTCAGCAATTATGTCACCTCTAAACCTTCCCTTCTGTAAACTGAATTGAATACATCAAGCCATACATTCTAAGTCTTGTTTTCTAGTTTCTGTGGTCCCTGCTACAGACAGCCCCACACAGTGATAAATCCTGTGTGCTTTGAAATGCACAAAAAGCAGTACTTTTAATTCACATTATAATAAAATCCACAGATTAATGATAAAATAAACTTCAAAGCTCTTTGACAGTTTTTCTTTATCAGTGAACCTACTATTTTAACCTTTTCCCTTCCAAGCCAGGGAAGCTTTTGAAAGCACTAAACATTTTTTCTACTGAATGTTAACTGCTTTCCTACTACCTTGACCTTGTCTAGGTGGTTGAAGTCAACTGTGAGGCATGGTCTCTGTGTTGTGGAGCAACACAGTGCGGAAAGCATGGCCCTCGAAGAGCAGGAAGGCCTCCAGGTCAGTAACTCTCAAAATCTGTCCTGTGACCTTCCCACTGTAGAGGGATGTACCAAGCTCAGGAGAACCCTCTTCCCCTTTTTTATATCCCTGATGATGGTGTTGAGTGAGATAGGGCTATTTGCTTTCCTCCTCTTGTTATTCTAGTCCCTTTCCTCTTGCCATAATGTCTTACTTCACCAGCCCTGGCATCAGTTTGCACAAAGCTATTACTCAGCAAATTATTTGTCTTATCACTGCTCTACTTTCCACTTGTCTGTCTTGTTGTGCTTTTGTTTGTTTGTTTGTTTTTCTTTTTATAGTTTCGGGACTATTTAAACACTTCTAAAGCAGAACCAGCAAGCTAGGGCCAAATATTGTTTGGAGGTTCTATCAGGTGAGCTTTTTCCACCAACAAAACTTCTAATGTTTCTCATTTCTGTCCAGAGGTTCTTGTGACTACCTTAGGGTTTTTTTTCAGTCTAGGGTGAAAAATCTGCTATCTTGCTGGACTGCTGTTTCAGTTTTTATTGTTTTGAATGTGAAACACATCAGCAACAGGTTCTAGGGAACAGGCAGAAGCTGATCTCCAGCGCTCACCTGATTTTGAGTTTGTTGGATAATGGAATCCAAGTCTCTAAGGGGCTGTGACAAAGCACAGTGTTAATTGGTGTCACCATTTAACATCATCTTCTGGGTGTCTGTCTGTCCCATTGCCTGAGTTATGATGCTTGAACAACGTAATAGCAGCATAACTCGGAGTCTGGATACCAGTGCTGATGCATGCTCCTGAAGTTTCCGCTGAGCAGCGGCAAGGATTCAGCCAGATGGCTTGTAGCTGACCGGATTTACTCTGTAAGGACTGCATTTTATTTTCTTCCTGAAGCAAAGAAGATGTTTTTCAGTGTGCAGCCTGCTTTTCAGTTATAATTTTTCACAGGTTCAGTTTCCAGGACCTACTACACATCCCCCTGTACCCAAAATCTCTTGTGTCTTGTGACATCTGTATCAGGAGGCTGTCCCTCAGGATTCCAAGGCAGCATTATATGGTTTTGGGTACAGTGCAGGAGCCTTCTAAGTAGCTATTTGGTGCCATGGATGGATGGATGTGTTGAAGTGGCAGAGACTGTTATGCAACTTTAGGTGGTTGATGTAGGAGAAAGGTATACTTAGCCAAGTCAAACTGAACGGAGAGTGGGAGGAAATTGAATCAGAAGTGCTAAACATGCAGTGAGAAGGAAACTTCAGACATTTTTTTCTTTCTCTTTTGCAGAAACAAATGTAATTCTGTAATAACCTGTAACATGTCTTGTGAAAGGGTGTGGGTGCAGGTGTCCCTGTTTCAGTGCATCTCCATAATGCGCTGTTTCTTTCTCTGTTTGCGTGTTTGCTCTGGAGATTTCACTCAGTTCTTCTGCTGAGCCAGTAAATAAAGACGTATACGTTGTTTTCCAAACCATGATAAAATAGCATACCCTTGCTCACTGGGCACCCCTTGATGGAGGTGTAGCACCCACCTATTTGAGATCTTGAGATTAAAAAGAGCTGGAAAAAGAAGAAAGAATATGGCATCAATCATGCTATATGCATGGATAGCTGTGGGGTGATGCAGAAGTGTCATTGGCATGAACTGGGTCTAGGGACCTCCCCTGTGCCAGAGACAGAGAGCACCAACATGGTTTTGCAGCATTTTCCCCCCCACAAGGGCTTTGTTTGCCCTTGTCCACAGCCAGCTCTGGTACATGCAGCTGTGGCCTGGGGTCAGGCTGCTGTGAAACGAGCTGTGTGAGATCTGTGTGGAGCCTTGCCAGGGGTCTCCCCCCTTCCTTTCCTTGGGAGCCACGTTTAAACTCCCGACCCTTTGTCCTGGCCTGAGCTACGTCGCAGGTTCCATTAATTTGGACCCTGACCTGGTGACTTGAATTCCAGGCTTGACTTCAGACCTGCCTCGTCTTTGTGGACTTGTCTGGCAGCCACTGGACTGTGGCTGGCTGGTTAATGTCACTGAACCTGCTCTGCTTTCTTGCTTGTGTACTGTGGGCCTCTGCTCTTGTTGGCAAGGATCTGGCAAAGCTGCAAGTGAGATATGCAGGCCATTCCTCGCTTGTACTAATAAAACCTCTACAACGTCCCATGCCACAATGCACTTTTGAAATGCATCAGAGAGTTAAATGCTTGATTTGAAATACTAATCATGTCCTTTCTACAAAGCCAAGATCTTTTGCAAATATCAGTTTAGCTCTTCAGGGTTCAAAGCCTACATAATAAGAGTTGGGAGCCTTTTAAAAGACAAAGATAGGCTTTTCATACCTAGTATCACACCTTTGAAGTCTACTGGCTAGCACTAGTGGCACATGAATTATTGCAAAATAGCTCCATGTGCTAATATATTTTGAGAAGTCATCTGTGCCTTTTGTGTGCCTGTTTAAATATATTAGGGGTTTTTTTGGAAAAACAGTTAACAGCTGTCCCAGACTCTATGGATTCATGAACTGTACACTGCATTTACACAGATCCAAGCCATACAATAATAGGTACAGTGTCTCACATGACTCTTGACATGTATCATAGGGTTCTGCACCACACAGACTGTTTTCAAATAGGAGGTCTTTATAGTTTTTATTTCCAGTCTAATCGATGGTGCTGACAACGCTTCAGAGGCTTTGCAGTTCATCTGAGCAAACCCTTTACCACACTTCAAGCAAACAGCAGGAATTAGTCTGGTCATCTTCCACGTGTGCTGGGCTGAGCTTATTACTGTGGCCTATAGGAAAGAGTTTTCCAGCTGCTCCTTTATTATCTAACCAAATAGACTGAGAACGGAGGCTGGAATAAAGAGCTCTTATGGGCCCCTGGAGGAGATATGGGGAGGCTGTGCGAGGAGGGAGCTTTTGGCTGTGATTCCCTTTCTTGCTTCCAGAGCCCTTGCCACATTCTGCATTCCCCGTAATCCCCCAGATTTATATGCAAGCATCATTGGGGCAGTCTGTGGGTCCTTTTCCAGCTGGCAAATGGAGCAGCTTGCTGGCTGGGGATGACTGACTCCTCATTGCCCAGAGATTCTCTGACTGCAGGGAGTAACCACTGCACTGACTGAATGCACTTTGCTTACGGTATCGAGTCCTGACTTCTAAGATGAAGCCAGTAAGGAACGAAGAGCACACCAGCCAAGCTGATCCCAAGCTTCCCAACATGCAAGTATTCTAAACTGTGGGAAAAACTCATCCATGCTTCTTGAAGTCTCCACAATCCCTTCTTTGTGTCCTCTTCCAGGGCAGAGCAGACAGGAACTAAATGAGACAGCAATCAGCCTGTATACTTAATTAGTGCAATTTCCCTTGAGTGGCCTATTGCTTTTAGGCACAGATATAATCTGCTGTGTATGATATCCATAGCATAGATATTAGAAATAGAGGGGAAAGAAGGTCTCCTGTTATTTTATGCTATCTCATCCATTCCTCTTTGGTCATTGAGGGATTGTCCTCTACAGTCAAAACAGGACTGGGGAAAAGTACTAATGGGATCTCAAAGATCCTGTTATATCCAATTAGACCACAGCCTAGTAAATCTTGCTAGAATAATGACTTGAGGAATGGAAGAAGATTTCCTCTGTCTCTGTAGCTTCTGAATGCAACAGAAACTGGGTGAGTTGTTCCTTCAGTGTGATTAGACAGTCCCTGCTTGTGTCTACAAGGAGGGTCTAAATAGACCAAGAACGTGAGCTGCGAAGAAGTTTTGAATTCCATAAAGAAGCTGTAGGACTAGCAACTCAAGGAGCAGTTAGAGGTGCAAGACCGAAGAAGAAAATTTATTATGCAGTAAGTATTGCTCCTGTGCAACATTGCCAATGGAAGCACAGTAAGACATCTAGGCAGCAGAGATACCTCCCAGATCATTAAACACACTTATCTTTATCTGCATTTCTACAGACCATCGCCTGTTCCCCTGGGCAGCAGTAGAAGTCAGCAGCGGCACTAACGTGTGTGTTCCCTGCTTGGTTCTCTGTGTGCTGCCTCCTTGCCCTGGCCCTGTTACCAAAGGACTTTGATATTCTCTTGCTTTTCCCGTTCCTTTAGAAAAGATAGCACCCCTTGAACTTTGCCCAATGCCTGCAGCAGGTACACAACTATATTCTAACACGTTTATTTTCTGATAATCTCCCTCTTAGCCCTTGGTCCCCATTTACAGGACAGTCACACCAAGCCTTGGCCTCTTCAAGGCTAGTGATCTAGGATCAAAGCAGCTCAGATTCATCCTTCTCCTATAAATTAGCTCCACTTGGTCAACGCTCAGCAGTTAGTTTATTCAAACTGCATGTGGACACAGAGAATAGCACAGCAGCTCCTGAATCAAATGTAACTGTACTCTAACGTTGTTTACATATCCACCTACTATCAACAACGGCTAACCCTATTATATGGTGTGAATTGCTCCGCTAATATACTTCCCTTGTTCCTATCCTCATTTCAGAAAGACGGTTTCTTAAACTCTGATCCCACTCCTCAATTACTACCATTTCTGTTTCAGGGAGCAACCTGTATTGTCTAAAGGAGCTGTTGAAAACACAAGGGGAAGCTTAATCCAAACTTTCATTTAGAAACCAGTAAAATGAGTCATAGTTTTTCTTCCCCCAGGGGATGAGGAATAATTAGCAATTTCAAGACAGTAAAATACTGATTCTAAACAGGGGTCTGCAGCCCTTTCAGACTGAACTTTTTTTGGTAGGTATTTGGATGATGCTTCCGAGTAGCAATTTGGAAGTATTAACTAGTGGTTAATACTTTATGACAGTGCTAGAGGGCACTGTACTGTTGAAGGTCCTGTTTGTGGATCACATGTAATAGCTAAGAGCGAGACAGTTTAATGGCTTGAGATTCCTTCGCACTTCTTGTTAGAGAGAGATGTTAATCCTGATAGCATTGTAAATCATAATAATTGCATTCTTCCTGTCTCAGACATACTGTGTTTAATTCTTTGTTATCCTGACCCTGTGGACTCCTTTCTCCTGAAGATGTTCAAGGAAAATGTAAACTGCTGCCATTCCAGATAGAAAAACATTCTGCATGCAGCTCGCACCAGTGCAAATGCCTACATGTTGTTCAGGCAACACGAAGTCTGTAATGTCTGGAAGGCCAATAGCGCTGGCTTGTGTAAGTACAACTGTGGGCGGCAGTGCTCCATGGAAATGAACACCTAGTTCAGTTAGATCAGCGTTACCGCTGATAGATAACAATGAAATGTTCTTTTCACTCCTGTCAGTTCCGATAAACAGAACCTAAGACCCTTTTCATGGGATGCCACCGGTTGTCTTCTGACACTATCACAAAGCTGATGTCCACCTCTGCGACTTTAAACAGTTCTCACCTTGTGCACTTCAATGTGTTACATCTTTCTCTGGGAAAAATTGCCTTTTTTAACGCTTCATCTCCTCTGCTGGGTTTTAAAACTGAAAATAAGAAATAGTGTGACTATCTGCAAAACTCATACCTCATCTACAAAGTTCTTAGTTTTTCCATGCTCTGTTCACACTGTATTTTCATTAAAATGTTGTTTCACACACAAAACATTGATATGTTTGTCTAAAATATTATGATAGTTTTGTCTTTGCCTCAGAATTCAATTTCAAAGACAGACATGAATTTTCACTTCTGAAAAATTGTTTTGATTTTTTTTTTAATTCTCACTTCCATTTTTTCTTAGTAGAAAGGAAAACAAGCTGGGAATTTTACCTACTTTTAGAACTTTTAAAAAATATGTATAAGTATGTATTTTCTTCTCAAAGTTTTAAAATCTGATGTTTTCACTAAAAAATTGTCTTGTAAAGTAATTTGACCAGTTCTCTTTTTTAACTTCAGTCAATGTTTATGATGTTTGTTCCTGTTTATATAAAATGTGAGGAAAACTAAGTTATTCCTATTGCTGACTGACATCTTAACCTGAAATATCAGTCCCTGACTGTGATATCATGACAGCAAACAAGTCTTGAATGATGAACAGTCTGTGTCTTCACATGGCCCCTAATTAGAAATCCACGGGGTTAACAGATCCATGCAATCCACTGTCAAGAAGATCTGTTGTGATGGGAGAAAGTGCCCTGGGAAAGTGCTTTCTGGCAGCAAGTAGGTCTGTGGGTTTGGACTTGGGTCACTACCCCTGAGCAGTGAAAGGACAGCATGCAGCTGATGGTCAGGGAGACTTGAAGCTGCGAGGGCTGGCACCAGAAGGGTAGGTGCTGCCATAAAATCACTGTAAATTTTAGTGCAGTTTTCTTTTCTTTTTTTACTTTTTTTTTTTTTTTTTCCCTCTCCAAATTGTGTGGATTAACTCTGAAGAAAACAGACCTTACTGGAGACCTGGGATCTTTTCAGTGGTCTTCCCTACCCTGCAGAATATGGATTCTTCCTCCATCTTGCATAGCTTTGCCTGCAAATCCCATCTTGCACATTCCCAGGCGCCTGTTTCCAGTGCAATTTCTGCTTGGCAGTGAACTGCTATTTTTCCTGCTTCCCTTCCCATCCCCCAGCTCATGTTCTGAGCAGCTGTGAGGTGGGCTGATCCTGCCTGGAAAAATATCTATCTGTTGGCCTGTCCTAGGAAGAGAATTAGCTATCCATACTGCTCCGCATCCCATGTTTCTTTCTTCTTCCTTCCCTTTCCGTTCTTATCTCAGTTTCCCTTTTTACTCCGCTGCCTTATAAACTATAGTTCTCTCTCATTTTAATCTCTCTACCCCACCACCAGCTTAGTGGATTGAAGACATCAGAATCATGTAGCCAAGTATTCCAAGACCCAAGAATTCTTCCTGGCAGTGGCTGGGAAATTTTGACATGTTGGGGCTTTCTGGGGAAATATTTTGTGAGTATGTAGAGTTTGATTAAATTCTAAAATTTCAGCTCATATCTGGAAAGTAAGAGAGACACCAGCACTGCCTGACAGTCTCCTGGGAAGGTAGAAAAAGAACTCGAACCTAGATTTTCAACATTTCTGGCAGTTTCTTCCAGGCTGTATACATCTTCCTCTCCAAAATATTAAAGATCTCCACATACTGGAAAATGTTTTCCTTACTAGATGTTGCACATCTGTGGTTGGTTTATAAGGGTTTCATTATGATCTTAGCTCCTTATCCTACAGTTTGCTTAAGTATCTGTTTTTATTTGTTGAGTTTCTTTTCTGCTACATTGCCAGTGGCTAAAATCCTTATGCACAAAATCTTTCTTGCAGGAGATCTCATCATTCTGTACTGCAGTGGATGACACAGCCTCGGGTGCTACAAAACATCACAAAGCTGCAAAACCACTGGACTAAGACAGTGAAGTTTTCTGCTCATAAGAGAGCCTCAGGTAACAGCAATTGTAAATACTGCTCATTAATGGGTATGCACTCGTGCTTTCCTGGCTTACTCAGTCCCCTCACAGCGCAGTTGCGTGCTCCTGGGTGCCATTTCTGGTCTGTGCTTTACCCTTTTTTCAAAACGTAGATTAAGCATGGGATGGTGGCCAGCACACAGGGAAGCAAAGTAATGGCTGAAAGCGGGAAATAGCCAATTAGAGCATCAAAGTCAGGGAAATTAAGCTTTGAGAGGAAAGGGCAGAAACAGGGTGGGGTTGGGAAGAGCAGGATAATAGCAGCCCTCAGGGGAGACACCAGAGTAGGAAATGGAACTACAATCAAAGAAGCAGAGGGAAAAATGCAAGTGTTATCCCTTGCAGGGATTGCCTAAGAAGAGAGAGAAGCAGAACAGGGAGAGAGAAGCACAACTGTATAATATATCCATTGATTTTGAAACTTGTTTAGCTACTGCACTCTCAGTGGAGCCTACCTGTAAGCAGGGCTGTGCAAGCAGACCCTCCAGCACGGTTCGGCAGCTGGATTTGCTGCCAGTGAGTGCTCCTACTTTGCTTCTCAGCCCCCAGGCACAACTGCGGCTGCCTTTCTTCCTCCTTTCCCTAGTTCTTCCAAAGGCCCTATCATCTCACCTCTTCCTTTGAAATGAAGTTTGCTAATATCCTAATATCCCAGAATGTCTGTGGTTTTGTTAAGTTAGATCCTTGTTTCCAAGCCTCAATTATGTGTAGTTTGAGACCCTGTGTAACTGAACCAGATATTTTTAACTTGGTGCAGCACAGCAGTGAGGGTATACATACTTGGAAGTAGTGGAAACCTACACTTACTATGCTTAAGTCAATACGAGGTGACTGGAACATTCCAAAGATAAAATAAGAGAGTCCCTTCAGAGCTTGTTGTGGGTTTTTGTTTTATTTTTTTTTTTATTTTGGGGGGATTGAGTTGCCCAAGAGACATTTCTGTTGTAAAAGGTTTTACAAGGAAAATGAGATATTTGCAAAACAGGGAAAATACTGAAATGTTTGTTTGGGTTGATTATTCCCCTGAATCATTTTAAATTGCAATATGCAAAGCAAAGTAATTTTTCTTGTATGTCACACTGTTTCATTAAGGCACTAACAGAAGACACTTGATCTAGAAATTAAGATAAGTTGCTTCAATCAGTACTAAGTAGCAGGTGCCCTTAGTGATTAAATGTAATAGAGTATTTCCATTATTCTATTAAGCTTTATGTCAGCAGTTGTCATAGTTCCTCTCATATCCTGAAATACTGTGAAAACATGTCCAGAACAACATTTCAGAGTCTTAGAATTGTTGTTTCTGGAAAGTGAGAAATAGAAGTATTTTCACTTCATTGAAAAATCATAAAATTTGGGTTTGGTCTGTAGCTGATTGAAAACCAGGAAATTAAACATTTTCTTTTCCTGTGAAGGATAAATCATTGGGCTTAATGGTACAATGTATTGCTGACACAGTCTAGATATTATTCTGCTTCTTTATTTGCTGCATTATTTGTGAAGAACATGAAAGCACCGTTCTGCTGAGTAGCATGCTCTTTCCTGCCCTTTAGTGCTTCTCACGTGTATTGGGGGTGTTGGAGGGAAGAGGAGAAAAAAAGAAAAAAAAAACAACCCCAAACCCATTACATAGCAAGCTAATTTACTATAGCAGCAGATACAGAAAGAGAAAAGCAATGGAAAAAATACTTGAGTGATGATTAGGTCAGTACCCTGGGCTTTTAGCTGCCATTTAAATTTAAATATGCACTGCAACATGATGTAAATAGGGCGAATGAGTCTACAGAGAGCCTTCATAACGTGCAGTCTGAGACACTCATAGCAACATACCTTACAAAAGATTATGGCATGGGTTGTTGTGGTCTGGTGCTGAGAGTGAGTGGCCTATATTGCACAATCCCACATAAAGCATTCTCTGGAACAAAATAAAACTGTAAAAGCTGATAAAACTGTAAACATTACCTTGAGGTGGGTTATTGGGGCAGCAGCAAGGGGGCTCATGCTTGGTGCATTAAGCTCTCAGTCCTCTCATTCACATCATGTTTGCATTTAGGTTTGACAATATCTTTTCCGGGTGTATATTATATTACAAAACTTGACAACTGCAGAATTCCATGTCTGACAACCCTTGTAAGTTAATAATGGAATTTTTTTCTCAAAGTAACCAGGAGGGAGGCATAGACAATGACTTATCTACTTAATTGAAATCTGAGGAGTTCAGTTCTGTTTTCATTTCTGTCAGTGCAATTCCAGGGAAGTCAATCATATGGAACCAAGTGTGCAATTTAATCCTAAATTGTTTGTTATATTTTGTTATATTCAAGATGCCTGTTTCCACAGAGGGTGGGATACTACCAATCCTGAAAAAAATTTAATTTCTTTCTCAGACGTGCTTTCACTGATTTGTTTAAACTCTTTCTTGACAACTGGTGCGAGAGGGGAGAAATGGCAATGGTGGGGTGGGGTACGCACCCTCTCCCCAGCCTACCGTCTTGCAAAGTGGTATAGAAGTGGAGAAAGCTTTGGATAAGGCATGGAACTCCTTTTGATTCCTCTCCTACCAAAATAATAACGTGATTCTGTTAATTTAGCTAAATCTAAGCGCCTGGTTCTACTTTGTCTTACATCAACTGTTTATTATACTAATGCGTAATATAAATGTTGTCACTTCTGAGATAACAGCTCTGGTTCAGTGCCATTTTGTCTGCATTACTGCCCCGAGAGACATGCTATTTGCCCAGAAATGTTGGCAATAGAAACCCGCAGGCCAAGAAAATGGCATTATTTGGAATAGTTTGTCAGTTCTCCAACTAGGCCCGTGCTGACTGAGATCAAATAGATAACCGGTGAGATCCTGGCTGCTGTTTCATGTATTCAAAACAAAGAGGCAAATACAGCAGTCATCCAATTGCAGGAATTAGCCCAGCTCCTTCCGAACTGCCTGGCCCCATCTGAGGGTGCTGGCCCACGTGCTGTCAGGCAAGGCCTGACTTATCTTGTAGGATGCAATCTGCCTGCATCAAGTGTCAGCATTCATTTGTGGCACTGATTTTTGACTTCTGCAGTTTGTGGAGGTTTCCACAGGAAAGGAAACCAAAGGTACACCTGTCCTTCCTGAGTCCACTGAAAGCCTCATGGCTGCGTGAGCCTCCCATGCCCCAGAGCAGTTAAAGGAATGTAAGCCAGTTTTCCCGTGTTCTCAGGAAACGGCTTTCCTGGTAGACAATTAAGAAAAGAGTACCGTAGAAGGTCTAGTCCCAATATTCAGGTATGCTTCTTGCCTGAATGCCGGATGATAAAGATCATTATTTTTGGAAAAGTCACAGAAAACTTCACTCGGAAGGGACCTCAGGAGATCATCCAGCCCAGCCACCCCCCCAGTCAACGTGGGGCCAGCTTTGATGAGGTTACTCAGTTGTAAATACTTGAGTTGTAAATATCTCTGAGAATGGAAATTCCCCCGTCTCTTGGGGAAAGTATTCAAGTATTTAATTGCCCCGTTATGATTTTTTTCCCATAATATCTAGTTGGAATTTCTCTTCTTGCAATTTGTGTCCATTTCCTCTCAGACTGTCACTGTGTACCTCAGAGAAATTTGGCTCTGTTTCTTCTATGGATGCCCAATATATAATCAAAGACAGCAATAATCTCTCTCTTTAACCTTCTTCTATCGCACTGAAGAAATTCAGCTCTCTCAACTTCTCCTTGGCCGTCAAGCACTCTGGCCCCTCTCTCAATTAATGTGAGCCTCTGTTGGACTTGCTGCAGAATGTCATTGTCACTCTTGTGCTGGGGTCCCCAAACTGACACAGTACCCCAGGTGTGGTCTCACAAGTGCCAAACAGAGGGTAGTAGTCACCCCTGACAAGCTGGGTCCAGTCGTGCTCATACAGCTCAGTATGTGTTTGGCCTTCGCTGTAAAGGTACGTTGCTGGCTCATGTTAGACTTTTCTGCTGGCATCCCCAGCCCTGTTTCTGCTGTGTCATTTTCTATCCAACTGGTGCCCACTGAGTGAAAGAAATTCCCTGTCTGTGGCCAGGACAAATGGCGTTGTCTGAAATACAGATTCTCAAACTACTGTTACTGCATGGGATTCTGCTATGTCCTTTGCAGGACTTCAAGTTTGTCTTTCTTGAAATTATATCAGGTTTCCCTCAAACCATTTTTCTGGCTTGTTGGTGTCTGTTCGAATAACAGCTCTATCTTCTTGCATACTGACTGCTTTTTCCAGGTCTGGTACTATCCACCAACTTGCTGAGGTGCACTCTGTCCCCAGGTCCAGATTATTAGCATAGACAACACTTGACATTAAAAAGTATTATCCCCAGTATTGGTCCTTAGGGACCACTAGTCATCAGGCATCAGCTGAAATTTGTAGCAATGCTCACAACCCTTTGAGCCTGGAGGTTCATCCTGTTTTCTACCTACTTCATTGTCCACCTATTCAAATCAAAATCTCACCAGTTTGAGTATAAGGATATCATGGGAGGCTGTGTCAAAAACATTTCTGTACTCAAGGTAAACAATAGCTGCTACTCTCATCCACAAAGGAGAGTTTACAATTTGCTGAAAAATGGTCACTTCATGACAAATTACAGACAGCAGTCCTTAGGGAGAGGCAGTGCTGAGCATGTTCCCACTGTTCCCTGGCTTCTGCTTTCCTTCCCAGAGGTCTTCCATGTGTGAGATCGGTTCCAGCACATAACTGCATTCTTCCAGGCCCCAAAGCTATGCGCTAGTTTCCCATGCAGAGCTCAGCTTCTGCATGCATTCCTTCTCATGTCAATAAGGAAAGACGCCAAGTACTTGAGAAAGTGTGTCCCAAACCACAGTCACACGTAGGAAATCTCCTTTTAGCATCACTTGGTAGTGTTTTGTCTCCATCCAGTCCCTGCACATGATCTGAGGACGACAATGTTCTTCAGTGGGGAAAGCATGAATGCTGTGTCAACTTGATGACTCCAGCTTACCCTGCACACTCTACAAGAGCTGCTTGTCTCTCTATCACCTAGCAGCCCTATAAGTCTCCCTCTCCCACTTGACCCTAAGATACTAGTCACTGTGATCTTTAGAAAACACACTCAGTTATCATAACTACCAAAGCATCTGGAGTCGATGATGAAGTTTGTGATGCCGCTATGGTAGGTGTTATCCAAACATCATATACCCAGCCATTTTTTAGCTAACAAAGAAAAAAGAAAGACAAGAGGAAAGCAGAGATGTGAACTGACTTGTACAACATTGTTCACATCACTGGCAAACTCATGATCCAGGGATTTAAAATCTATTTGATCACCTGCTAGACTAGAGTTTCTGTAAATATGCTGTGGTTGTTTTCCGTGTGCCTGAATTGCTGCTCCACACCACAGAATGCCTTCTGTGCTCATTTAATCCTTTGTTCTCTGTCCATGCCTCAAAGTTACCCAGCTCTTCCCAATAGCTACCAAACCTAAGGTCACATAATTTACCTCATAGGAACACAAGAACTGTGTAAATAAGTCTTAATCCCTGCTCTTGCAGGCAACCATTTCAATAATCCAGGTCCTATGCATACCAAGCTTTATCTCTGAGTCATTTTGTTTGCCTCCCTAGACTTCTGGGTTAGGGCTCCACACTGTGTGTCTTCATACTGTACATACCATAACTATCTCTTGGTCTCAGGAGATGCTGATTACAAAAATGTGTAGAGTCCCCAGCCTTTGGCAGGTCAAGTCTTCTTGCATTACCTGCAGAAGGATGACTTCTCTTGCTGGTCCTGAGAATTTATTTTTCTTCCAACTCAAAATTTAAATTATTCTGCTAAACCTTTCCTCAAGAGAAGACAGGAATATTCCTGGCACACTGTGATTAATCCCAGGAGTTTTTGCTGAGGTGTCCTCTCTGGTTACCTTCCTACTTCCCCTGCAAAAAAAACAACACAGTTATTGCAATAAATTTAGTCTGCATTCAGCTGCTGCATTAAAGCCCATGAAAGCCTGGGTGAGGTGAGCAGGAGTGCTGGTGATGTATGTGTATTCTGAGTCCAGGCTTTGGATGCTGCAGGATCTAGGGGCGGACCCTGGCTCCAGAAAACACAAGCCAAGGACATGCTTCTGCTGCTGCCACAGCCTTAAGAGGCAGGAGAACAAAAGCAAGCAGGAGCCCAGGCTGGCCTTGAAATGCTGAGTGGGGCTTTCGGAAGGAAAGGAGAGGATGAGGTGATTGGGTTGTTTAAACAGCTGCAGTGAATCAGCAGCTCCCTTCCCCTGCCCACCCCTTGCTGCACAGCAGCCCCCTCGATGCCAAATAAAACAAAGTAATCCCAAAAAGTCCAGTCTACCACAGTGCAGCCGTTTCATGCTGCAAGACAGAACCAGCCCCTAAGCTAGAGAGAAAGGAAAGATGCAAAGCTGGTGGGATAGGGGATTTCTTAACAGGAACTGCAAAGAAGACTTGTTCCAGCAGCAAATGAGAAAAAAATAGAGGGAAACACAGTAAAAGGGAAAGGGCTGAACTTAGCTTTACTGTAAGCAGAGCTAGCTAAGCTAATCACAGTGAAAGTTCCTTTTAGTTAGAGAAGGATGAGATGTGCTGCTGCTGCCATCTGTGACTTGTGGTGCCTGGTTTAGCTGGCTAGCTCAGCCTACTCTAACAGGCTGCTGTTAGCTTCTGTGGACAGAGAAGGCCCTGAGTCAGTCGAGCTCTCTGGAAACTTACAGCCCCTGGAGCCAAGCTCAGGCCACAGCTGAGAAGTTCAGAAGCTCTGAAGAATCACACAGATTAAAAAGGGAGCTTGGGGGCTGGTGTCCTCTGCGGATCAAAGCAGTGTTTTGAGGAGAACCCCAAAGATGACGATCCGTAGGAAATCAGTACAAGAGACAGGTGAGTGATCATTGCTAATATTTAACAAACAGCAGCAGAAAGGCTTAGCGTATAGCCACCCAGCATTTCTCCTTTACCCTGCCTCCCCTTCCCAGCTGCTCAGTTCAGCTTTTTGTCAGGCTGCTGTGTGATCTGCTAGGCCAGTGCCCACTTAAGGATAGTTATTGCAGGGAGTGCAGTTAGAGTCTTTGTAATTGCTCAGCTGATGGTGTAATGGTCTCTCTGAGGATTCAGCCCAGCAACAGTAATGATACAGCTGGCCTGTCTTGTCTGATGGGATCATTTCCACTTTATTATAACTGTGATTTTCAGCTCAATAATTCCAGAGTATTTTTAGACCCTTTGAGATGAAAGAATGTGCTGAATTTGCTATGTTTTTTTTTTCTTTCTATTTTTTTTCCTGTTCTCTCTTAACTGGTGACCAGGAGAAAAAGAAATTCCCAAGCCAAGTCAATCAGGGATCCCCCAGTTCATTTTTTTTCCCCTGTACCTTGTCCAAAAGAGAAGGAAGATCTCAGCAGGCTGCTGAAAGAGGCCAGCATGTTTCCGGGGATGAACTGAGAGCCTGGACATAAAATAAAGTGAAGAGGAATTTCAGCTGAGACAACCTTCCGCTCTGTCATCTTATGAAAAAATCTCCCACAGAGAGGTGAAGGGTGAACTTCGCTTCTTCATTTAGAACCAGAGCAGAAAAATCTCCAACTAGAGGAGTGTAGGAAATAACACAGTCCTAATCATCGCCATCAGCAGCCATCCTTTTCAGCCTCCAGTTGCTAGAATCACCTTGATAGCCGTGTCCTTCCTCCAGGTCATTTGTCTCCCAATATTCCCAAAAAGAAAAAACAAATGGTTGCCCCTTGGCAGCTCCCAGAAGACACTTCCTCATCCTTCTGGCACGTGACAGAGCATGACAGCTCTAACTTGTTTCTCTTGCACCTCTTTGACGTGGGATAAAGCCATGCCCTACTACATCTAGGGGAGGGGATACAGCTATGAAAGCTACTTTACTTCTCCTTTGCCATGTGCAGATCAGCAACGGATACCCTGTCAGTTGTCATTTCTGTGTATGTCTGCTTCATGTTCTGGTATTAAAGCCCAGGGCCTCAGGCATCTATTGGATTTTGTTTAAATGCTTTATTGGATTTTATGAACCTCATATACACCAGACAGACCGTAGGAGACATGTCCTGGTGATATCCACAATAACCAATTAAAATCCCAGCCATGTTTTAACTCCATTTTCAATGAACTATGGAGACAGAACCCTATTCTCTATAGGGTGAACAGAGATCTCATTAACTGCATTTAATTGAGAGTGGCAGCTAGTGGATTTTATACATTAGGGAGCACTTCTGTAGACATTGCATCTTTCAAATGCATACACTGAAAAATTATAATGAATCCCATGATCGATACAGAATCATCTTTCTTGTTTCCACTGATGCTTCAGTTCCAAGGTTACTTGAATAGATGAGCTTCAGTTAATAAAATTCACATTTTCTTCACTCTACAATATTTTTTATAAACTGATCCCTACTTTATTTTTTCCTGTTTCTTTTGGCATCAACTTTATCAACTGGTCCTTCAAAACAGCCTGAAACACCACACACACACACAACCTTCTTGTTGAGGATTTCAAAGCTCCCAGGAGCTGCAGAGAATGCTCTTTTAAAGTGTACGGTTTTGTTTCTATTTTAGAGATTGAAATGAAGGCAAAGAGCAGTTAGGTGTTTCTCACACCGTGTGGCACACAGGAAAGCAGCAGCTGGCTGAGCTGTTCACGGAGTTTTGAAACCCCAGGCCTCAGAGCAGAGCACTAATGCTAAGACATCACTCCTCCACAATTCACTGGAGATTCCAGGGAAGGTGCGTGAGCTCCTTCGTGTTATCGAGTGAGAGAACCAACCAAGAATGTCATTTGAGGTCAACAATCCACTGAAAGCAACAAAAAGGTAGTGGGAAGAGCAGCCATGTGGCATGCGTGCCCATGTGCGCACACTTACACCCACGCACACACGCTGCGAATGAGTCACGGTGATACCTTATGTCACCTTCTCTTGGAAACCATGTGAATGGGAAGGGGTATGTGAAGATGGTGTATCAGAGGCTGTTTGGGACAGTGACAGCCTCTCTTCAATGGACTGCACTAGCCCAGTTAATTTTAACAGAGTCAAGCACTGTTTTGGTCATTTGGTGCATTTCTGTTAGAGAATCATCTTCATCATTACAGGTCAGCCTTACCCTGTGGACCACCTCTTCTTACGGATGTTAATTCCCTTTGGAGCACGATAGCTTTGTAAAGATAGTTGCATAGCTCCTTTAGGACTTCCTAAGCCCCAACTTGATATATGTTCAGAGCTTCGAAAACATCTGCTTTCTGACTCAAGTGCTTCAGGCTTGCTCTCTGTTTGAAGTTTAATTGTTTTGGAAAGTTTAAACAAATTCTTTTAATCTGTTCGTCTTTTTGGGTCAGGAGAAAACGAGTGCTTGAGAGCCTCTTAATAGTAGCCACAGTACCCACTGGGGATGGGGAGGTGCCAGATTCTCCCCTAGTCCTCGATTTACAGGCTGTTCAGGCCTCAGCCTCTCTGCTGCAGTTGCCGATACCTGGGTGTATGCGTCCTCCTGCCCTGCCACCTGGGTGCACGGCAGGAGGGGCAGCTCGTGCTTAGGAGGAGCTGGAGGCAGGGTGGCTCCCTGGCAGGAGAGAGGCGTGAGGCAGCTGCCAGGCTCTCATGCCATCAGCTCAGTGGCTAATTGTTCGCATAGCTTTGCCTTTCCCAGTGGTCTTCCCGTGTCCTGTGCTCCTCATGTGGTTTCCATTAAGGTCAGGGTGGGGGAAGGGAAGCACGTGAATTATTGCAGTATTTACTCTCACTGATCGTGCCAAAGCTGGGAGCATCTCTGGCATAAAGGCTGCAGGGAGCTGCAGGCAGGGCACAGAGACAGACTTCAGTGTTAACTGCACTGACCGAAAAGCAGAAATCTCCCTCTCCCATCCCCTCACAAAGACCCTAACCACCCCCTTTTCTTAGAGCGAGCTGTGCAATAAGGAACACGAGGTTGGCTCAAATGGGAGTGAGAATAAATCCACCACCCAGCTGAAAAGAATATGGCAATTTGAGCAAAGTGATCAATCCAGGGAGTGTGGCTACCATTTACAGGATTGGGAACGCCAGCAGAATTAGCGCAAATTCAACATCCACAGCAGGGCAATGGGTGGATCTCTGCCTTCTCTTCTGTGTGTGCTCTGTGGCTGGCCTAAGGACCAAAGCGTTCAGTTGGTCTCCTCCTCACAGACTTCCCTGGCAACTGATGAACCTCTCAGAACACCTTAGTTGTCATCTGGCCACCTCTTTTGCATAAAATTAACATTTTTCAACCCTTCACAAAATTGTTTTCAGATAGTTCAGGTAGGTTTTATTTGCCCTTGTTTTCTTCTTTCTGTGGTTTCAGTATTCCTTGGTTTTAATGCCAGTAGCGTGGGTAGCTGGCAAAGGAAGTTGAAATGGGGACCATGTGCCTTCTCATTTGTCACTGCCTTTTACTGGAGATGCTGCAGTTGATGGAATATGAAGGTCAGTGCTTCTCTATTAGAAGTCTGGGTCCCAGGAATCCTAAGGGCATCCTTTTCTTACATTTGGCTCCAAAGCATGCTCCTCTCCTGGTGTTCTGAATGCTCTCTGCCAAGTCAACTTCAGATGAGAAAGGGTACTGGATACAGGTCAGAGACTCAGAGCAGCTTGATACTGATGGCTGTTCTAAGAACAGAAGAGCTTGAAAGGGAGATGATTACAGCCTGACAGCTCCTGGCAGGGTTTCTCTGGACAAGCTCCCCATCCTCATGCTTGGCTTTTCCTTTGATGGATAAAAGGGCAATGTTACACGTCCGGAGTAATTTTCTTAATGTTACATGGATAGGTTTCTGGTAGAGGTTCATGGACTTGTATCGAAGAAAGAGCTGCCCAGAGTAAAGATGGTAACAAGAACAAAAAGTGGATCAAGTGAAAGCTCTCCCCTTTGACTGTCTTCTTTAAATTGTAAACTGCACCTTGTGATGGCAGGAATATCCTGACATTTCGTTTGGAGGCTGAACTGTTTGTGCAAGTCTTCGCACTCTAAGGTTAGAGCAATGCAGTGCTCTTTGGAAAGTGATGAACCTAGAAGCTATTCACAAAAATGGCAGCAAGCCCAGAACATATTGCTGCTACAGGGCTGGAGTGCATCTGGGACTGGGCACGTCAGTGCTTGTATGTGCACAACAGCTGTGTGCCAGGGTGCAAGCACGGGGGGGCACAGGCGTGTGCATCAGCGGGGCTGTAGGTGACAAAGCCAGCTGGAAGCTGAAGCTGTGCATCAGCGTTTTCAGGCTGTTCGTGGTGCTGATTTCCAAATGGACTGATGGCATATTCTTCACAGTTTGGGCAGAACTATCATCTTCACTACAGTAGCACGCCCAGGCCCTGTTGTGCTCAGTAAGACTCAGTGTGTGTGTAAAAGGGGACCTGCTGTGA
Source organism: Anser brachyrhynchus (assembly GCF_964034855.1). NCBI lineage: Eukaryota > Metazoa > Chordata > Aves > Anseriformes > Anatidae > Anser > Anser brachyrhynchus. The sequence goes on along the minus strand of NC_137699.1, from coordinate 13,450,700 downwards.
AGGAGAGCACGTGCACCTCCAACAGGCAGAAAAGCTGCTACAAAGGGCAGTGCAGAGAACTGGGTGTGTAGAAGCCAGTATGCCTGGGCATTAGGTCTGAGCATGTGGAGTTGCTTGGGTGTTCTTGTTTGTTTGTTTGTTTTCAAATAGAGATGCCTGCATACTGCCTTAATAATCTAAGAACATCGAAAAATGGCTAAAAATACACAGTTGTGTGAAAATCTGTTTTTAGTTAACATTACAGCTCTGAAAAGCAGTCTGATGAAATAAACTAAGAGCCACGTGGACTACTGATGCCTGGCTTTCTAAGATTCTCGCAAGATTGACCCCAATAGGGTCTGCTGTGTGATAAGATGTAAGTAACTTTCAAAGATTTTCCCACAGTGGGAGCATTTCTACCACTACTCTCTGCCATGGAGTCTCTGGTATCTAAGTCCCAAGCTCACACTGCAGCATTTTCTCCTGTGCAGGAGGGGTGCACAAGGAGGGTTTCTCTCCTCTACCCAGCCACTGATTTTTTCCAAACTTGTAGAAGCTGCATAGTTTGGATCCAAGAAGCCCTCTTCAATTGGACTTAAACTGGCCAGCAAAGTCAAAAGTTTTGCTGGGATAGTATGGATGGGTGACAAAAGGAGAACTGGGTTTCTTGTGGCTTGTTTCCTTAGTAAACCAGGCTAAAAACAACTCTGAATGAAAAATTCCATCCCGCTCCAGTCACTACTTGGCACGTTATCAAAGGTTGCTCTCTGGCTGTAGAGAAATAGGCTTCATGGCTTCGTGAAGCTTAAGGAATGGACTGTAGTCTATACCGCTATAGACTACTTATATTGGTTCAGATTTCTATTTGCCAGGGTCACCAACAGTAGGAAAAAAGACAATAACCGCTAACAAGATTTTCTGGGAATCTCCCTCAGTCTGTGTTAGTGTGCTGGGGTGGAAGCGGGACGGGAGGAAGGGGTCAATTTTGTGGATTTTAGTCTTCCTGGATACGTGGAAAGACACCTGCAATTTGTTAGCAAGTCAGTAAAGGTGGCTTGGCAGTTCTGACATTTCCAGGAACGTCAGGAATGAAACCTTAACTAGTCACAGTTTGCAGAGAGGACGTAGTGGTGGTTTGTCATTGACTGGGCCTGTGCCTTTTAGGAGGAGATTCTTCAACAACCCCAAATTCCAGCAGCAGAGCCTTCCATCTGTCTCACACATGACGCGTTTTCCTCCCACATCTCCTGATGAAGACTTGGTAAACGAGAATCTCAGAGACAAGGCGTTTGCTTGCAGGTCCAAGCCCTCATAGGAAGGAGCGCTCTGCACGTCATTAGCTTGCGGTGAGCTGAGTTAACCCTAATGGTATCCCAGTCCTCTTCCAGTAACCACTGGATACGTGGATGGAATCATTTTGCCATTCACCAAGGTTTCCTGTATCTCTTCTTGTTGCAAGTGGAACCAGGCCCAGTGGGTTTTAAGGGACAGTCTAGCATTATCTCAGGGCCAGGCTCCTTAATTTAGCAGTGACTCTACCCAGAGGGGCCCCGGTGCAGAGGTGGCTGTTCTGGAGAGCATGTCACAGCCTCTCCCCAGCATGTTCAGATGGCATCAGGCAGACAGACTGCATGCTGCTGGGGGGCTCTAACTGGGATGGAAGGTCACTGCCTTGCTGCAGGTCAATTACATGCAGGTGGAGCTGCCATTCCTAGGATGGTAAGGGTGCTTGACGGGCAACATACTCCAACTCAAGAAGAATAACAAAGCTGTACACTTAGGTGACAAGTTTTTGATTTAGTGATGGACCATTGATTCCCGAGGGAAGCACTCCACTTGTTCCTCAGCAAACTCTTTTACCTTAGGTGGGTGCTAGAAGTTTCACGAATACTGGAACCTTTTGATTAAGTTAGAGATCGCCATTAGACATAGATCTGTGTAGCAGTTTTTGCCCAGGCAGAGATAAGGCAAATTTCTCACATCCCATCCTTCACCACCACATGCTACGGAGGATTTTAAGTGACTCTTGCTAGTTGTTGAAAGTTGAATCATCTTCTGTGGGTCACTCAAAGTCTGTGAGATTATCAGTATGTCAGTAGGCTTTAATGACAGTTTTTTTGAGCCATTCTTCTTCACTTTTTTTAGAATTAGGAAAACAAGCCACATTTTTGTTAAAGGGACTCCTCCCTGTCTTTTTAGGCAGTAGGACTCAGGTTTACACTCTGCTCAGGAAAGGCTAACTATTCTATTCCTTCCTTTTGGAGCCACGCACTCTCACTCGAATTCAGTCTGTCTGTAATTCCTCTGAATTGTAATTTGTGATTTTTCTCGTGCAAGGTTCTTGTGTTATAAGCTTGGTTTGAAAAGAGGCATGCCGTGGGTTAAAGGAAAAAAGACAAAAGCATCTATAGCCAGAGAGAGGCAAAAGAGTTTGGACAGAGCAAGATATTATTTTTCTGTAAATCTCTAAAGCTTTTCTGAAAGTGTTTCAAGCCATTCAAATGCCACTTAAATCTGTCAGTCCTGGAGAAATACGGTAGTCTGGTACCACAAGCTGCTTCCTGCGTAGTTCAAAGCAAGGGAATCTATGCCTTTCTCTGTGCTTTAGAGACACTCGTGTCAGCTCTCGCCCCTCTTCTTGTTAGTGCTGCATATGGGCTGAAGCAGAGCCTGTGTTCACCAGCAGCCATCAGAAGCGGGTGGTGTAAGCCTCCCGTTGCCAAACCCAAGATGCCTTGAAACATTCAGCTGGCAGGGAGGCAGTGGAAGTGTGAAACAGCAATTCACCTCTGCAGCTTTGGGATTAGCTTTTGACAAGGTCACGTCAAGAGAGTTTATCTGATCATCTTAAAACGTCTTGCTGGCGCAGACTCCTCCACAGCCTCGTTCATGCAGTTTTGCTACAGTGAGTAGTTTTTACTCCTGGGCTGGAACAGAGGGCAGGTTGGTCCCAGAGCAGGGGTCAGTCTGAGTGCATCAGCTGGGGCCCTGGTCTCAGGGGGCTGCAGGGCTCTGAACTGGAGCATTAAAAGTTGCAGGGAGCTGAAATGAATCAGCTGAGCTGCAGAACAGAACCAGGCACCATCAGTCTCTGATTCAGCAGGGTGCCACACAGAAACCATTCTTCCCTTTCGTTCACTTGCAATAATTCAAGGTTTTAAAGGAGAGTCCAGGGAGCCCCAGATCCTGGATGGACTTATGGCAGATGGTTCAACTCCGCGTGCAACAGGCAGCATTCTGGCCCAACAAACAAAGCCATGTTGGTGTTTGGATGCTGATCTGATGTCTTGGGCATCTAAATACTTAGTGGGCAGTGTCCTGCACTGCTCTCAGTATTTCATCTGTGAGCACAGCCTGTACAGCCACTGCCATCCTTCCTTGGTCCTGTTCTCTGCCACATCCTCTGAGCCTCCCTCACCTCTCCGATTGCAGACACCGCAGGTGATCTCGTTGCTCCCAACCTGTTTTGCTGCAGCTCCCATCAGAGCAAACTTTCTGCTAACGGCACTTCCTTCAGAGAAGCCTTCTCCTTTGCAGTTGCCCTCAGCACTTGCAAAGTCACCTCTCCCCAGGCATGCTCACAGGACTTCCTTTCCATTCGTTTCCTTTATTTGGGGGAACAGCTGGACAATTCCAGCTGTTTCCCTCCACAAGCAGTTTCGGAAATGAGGTGATAACCTCAGCCCTTCTTGAGCCGTGAGGTTAGCTGGGGGAGGGCTGCAGATTAAATTAACAGCCCAAAATATTTGAGGTTGAGTGCAGAGAGGTGGGGAACCGGTGGAATTTTCCATCTTGCCTGGGCTGTATCCCTCCCACCCTGTGCTGCTTGTTAAGCCTCGAGGGCACACAGCCTGCCTACTTTGTCCAATAATTTTAATCCTTTGGTAGCGTTAACACGGGAAGCCTTCTAATTACATCTGGAGCCTTGCGCGTGAATTATCCCTGAAGGTCAGCAGGAGGCACTGTCAGAGGTGCAGCATGTTCCTTGGGGTCCATGGGGAGAGATGATTTTACTCAAGCACAACCCTTTTGGACTTCCCCCCGAGTGCTGGTGCTGAGAGGGATTTGCAGGGTGACTCGCCGTGCGGGATGTACAGGATAAAAGAGGTATTTCCCTCTGTATGTCCAAACAGGAAACACAAAGCACAGCCATGGAAATGGCCACTGTATGTCTTACCCATATGTGGAAAAGGCACAGCAGCCAACAGCCCACATTAAAGCGTTGGGCCTTCTGCTTTCACTCTCCTTTTGTATGCTAAGAGGCGGTGATGAACAAGGCTCAAAGAAAACCATGATAAGGATGAAGTAAGTCGTTGTGGGAGACAACTGATGCATATCTAAAATGTCACCAACAATAGAGGGGGAAAGTGATTTCCTGTATGTTTTGTATTTTATGACAGTTTGTAGTTTTATGACAGTTTATGACACGAATGTATTTCATCTTCTAGAGGTGTAGGAGATAGCATCACCTGCCAGGTGACATCCTGGTATCCTGCAGCGCTGCAATGCACACTGTCACTTCTGGAGCAGTGGGAGCTCCGGAGGGTTTGTATGACTTGGTTGGTGCTCTGCAGGCTCAGAGGGCATGATCTCTACGGGGCAGGCTGGAAGCAGCCTGCTTCTTTGTCTTGACTGTGGATGACGTTTGTGAGGGAGGTCTAACCTGGTTGGTTACTTATAAAAAATAAAAATTAGCAGGTGACCACATCAGCTGTTCAGCAGGAGGGCCATGAATGACTGGGCTGTGGTTTTCCTGAGGTCCGTGCGTACTTGGAAGGTAACTAAGAAAGCAAGCTGTCTGACTAACATTTGCTATGCAGGGAAATTAGGTAGGGGGCTGCAAATTAAAATATCCTTTTCTTTGGCTTTCTGCAATGTTCCTCAAAAAACTTTCAGTGGAGAACAAGTCTGGCCAGGGTGCAGGGTTTAAGAGTGGTGCCAGCCATGATCACGTGGGACTTTAATAAACTTCCCCTGTGCTGAAATCCCTGCTGAAGGGGATCTAAGACAATTTATTGAGAGTATGAATAGTTAATGGCCCTATGACCAGGACACTGACTTTGAGCTCAAGCTGTAAGTCGTCTGTTTGCTACTGGAAGTTCCAAGGTGTGGGCTGCCACTGACATGGGGGAAAAAAAACCCAGGCTGGTGAACCCAGGCCCACAAAGAAAGAACAGAGTTGTTGTTTTTTATTTTTTCCTGAGTCACTGAGAAAAACCCTGCTTGAATTGACGGCAATGTTTCTTTCAGGCCAGTGTTATCATTACATTAGTTCAATCTGATTTGTATTTTTGCCACAAATGTAAGAATTTATTAATAAGGGTGATCAGCCAGCAGGAAGCAGGACAGTGGAGGAGATGGGGAGTTTTTTTATCTGTAACTTGCCATTTCAAATCCAGTTAAGCTCAGCAGTGACTGGTAGTTATTAGTGTCTGATATTTCTTGGTAGGCTCTGCATGAAATAAATTAGCAGATCTTTCATTCAGTTCTCCCTCAGAAAAACATCAACCATAACTGACATTAATTAGATGCTTCATTTGCTGTCTTGCAGGGAGGGAAAATCTGATAGAGACCGCGATCTCATATTTCCTGAGTTATCAACAACATTCACAGAAAGGGTCGTTGCTGGTCAGGCTGGCTGTATAATAGCATCCTGAGCAATAGACTGGAAAAGCTTATCCTGATGTAGATTTAAATGAGATTTTGACGCCCCGTGCTCCAGGGAGACTAGCATTGCCTGTAATACACCAAAGGTTTTGTTTGGCTGGAGAGCTGGCGAGATATCCCACCACAGCCACCTGCTACTGGTGCCAGCTCTTTGGGAGACAGGACTGTTATTCCAAGAGTGACTATATAGATGGTGAGCATCTGTTTCTTCTGCAGGAATCCAGCTGGCTCAGAGTCTCAGCCAGACCAAGGGACCACTGAATATTTGCACCATGGATGACAGGCAGCTTTCAAAGGAGAAAAGGATTTCCTGTTAGGGGCCATGAGTACATTAGTGCATGAAATGTGAAAGAGTTCTTCACCTCATAAACAGAAAAGGTGGAAGTTTGGAATTAGCTAGAATACCAGCAAATGAAGACCATTTCTTTCTTCCTTATTGACACATTCTTCGTTCCACTCTAGCGTGGTTTCTTTGGCATCTTTTTGCTGCAATTATAGGACCCACTGGAAAATCTCCCACTTACACACCTTTTCCCCAGGATATGGGTCCCTGGAGGAGGCTTCCTGCACACTGTTTGCTTAGGCACCTGTGCACTATAATGTATGTTTAATTGATATTGCATTAATGGTATGATTCCATTACAGGCAGGGAAGATGCTTGCTGCAAGAACACTCCCAGCGGGCCCTGAATCAGCTGCAATAGATAATTTTTAAAGTGCTATGGATCTTCTCAAAGCTCCAGTGTTAAGTACAGGAGACACAGGGCTATTCATTATTAACAAGATATTATGCTTTTTGCTCAGCAAAAAGTGGGGGTCTGGGATGAGCTAAGCTCTATCAAAGGTGAGATTTGAGACTGCCAGTTTGACTGAGCTATTCCTCAGACACTGCCTCTAAGCCTGTGTCAGCTTTTGAACTCTATTTGAAAGATAAAGTTCATTCTGTTCTGACCTGGTATTCCAAGAGTTTTGTCAGTTCTCTTTGGATTTGTTTGCTTTGCATTTAAAATTTTATGAAAAGACTGTGAGTGAAAGGAACTACCAACTGCTTTGAGGTAGGCCAGTTGAAAAGGAGCCAGTCAAACTTCTCTGAGCCCAGTCTTCAGTCATCCCAAACCTGGGTTTCTTTCCCCACTTCCACGTTTCTGCATATTATATTTCTTAGTCTAAATCTTCAACAAGCTTTTGCTCCCCCAGCTACAGGCTACCAATGTTCTGACAGGAAGAAAGATGTGATCTCCAGGAATGAATGTTCGGTGTGATTGGAGTAGGAGGAGGGGAGAAAAATGTGAAAGCAAGAGGGTGACGCCTACTTCTGAATATTCAGCTCCTTGTTGCTCTTGCTTGCGTTCTCCATTGTCTCCAAGTCTTGTCTCTTCTCTCTCCAGCACTCTACCTTCGTTCTCAATCCGCTGTGTTTTATATTATTACATGTGGTGGTGTCCTGTCCTCCTGCAACAAAGCACCAGCAGGGTGACTTACCCTTTCACTCTCAGCTCCACCTCTCATGGGTGTGTTTTACTGAAGAGTATAAAGGTATATTAGCAACCAAAGCTGCTTCAGTTTGGAAATTAAAGCAAAAATCAGTTAAGGATGAAGATGAAGACTTCCCAGGAAAGCTTTCCGTGATTCGTTAAGGATTCTCCAGGTTATTTATTCTCTTTTCATTAGATTGTGGGAAACATTAGATGTTTTAATCTTCTAAAAAGAGAGAACATTCCTTAAAAATTTTCACCCTCTTGACTGCTTTGAAATTAGCTTCACTAGCAAGTCATTAGCAATTGTTATTGCAACGGAGTTTGAAGTCAGAGGTGGAGAATCATTATGACCTTATTCTTCACTCTTCTCCCTCCCCTTTACTACACGTGTAGTCAGAGCTGCCACCAATGTTATTAGTAAAATTTTATTTTTGACTGTGCATTTGAGAGGGAAGAAAGGGAGGTTCTTTTGGCACTGAATCTTCCAAATCTACGCAGAGCTTTGGGTCTCTTGGCAGGAAGATGTGCATTTTTAAGGGGTCACACATTGAAATTGTCAGTCGAAAGCTTCTCCTCCAAAAGAAGAAACTTGGGAAAAGTTTTTTTTTTTCAAATTCTTATTTCTTTAAAAATAGAAGAAAAGCTCAGGCTTCAGAGCTTGAGAACCAAGATCAGACACACACCAGGAAGTGTGGCCTTTTCAGTTATTTATTGGATTGCATTCATAGAGCTTGATGGTTGATCTTTATGGACTCCTTACTGCACAGCTTCCTCTCCTCCTACTGTCTTCTCTTCATTTGTCCTTTACACAGCTTGAATGCTTGTGGGAGCTGCTGGATTAACAGCTCTGGAGACTTGCAGGGAGAAAGGGACACGTGCATTTGATGGGTTTAGCAGATGAGAGTCTGATGCAGACTCTCAAAAGTCATGGAAAAGAAGAAAGAATCAAAGTGGAGGCCATGGGACTGCGGATCTGTACCGTGCCTATCAGATCTATCTGGCAGCCTCAGGGACATACAGCTGCACCTGCGGAAACCCATCTGCTGGCCTCCTGACTCCCTACAGACATCACTAGTGGCTCTACTGTATTGGCTCTCTAATGTTCTATGTTGCTTAGCTTGCCAGTTTGCTGCTTATCAGTCTGGCATTTGTTAAATAACGGGTGGATTTTAACCCTCTGCTTTGGTTATTCACATAATCTATCAACACCAGTAGACTGAGCAATCAAAAAACCTCCAGTAAGGTCAGCACGGCCCTCCCTTACCACCTGTCCTTGAAAGGAGCCCAGATGGGCTGCTATCAGCACAATCATCTTCAGAGGCGCTTTCTCTCCCCTGCTGAGCCGTGCTCATTTCCTCCCTCACCTCCAGGTGTGAACACGAACCAACAGGGAAATTAAGACAGTAGGCTTGTATGCAGGTCTGCCTGCAGCACAGAACCCCGCTTTGGGGAAAAGGCGAACATCAAAACGATTTGTCTTCCGTGAGATCCAAAGCTGTACATCCTAGCGGTGCAATTTGAAAACAAGTAATCAAAACGCCTTTCTCTGAGTTTTTTAAATGAAGCAGACTCGTCCAAATGGCTCAGAGTTGCTATCGCTTTCCCTTCAGGCTTGCTGCCACGCAGCTGGGCTCCTAGCAGTCCTGGTTGCCCTGGCTCAAACAGGGCTCCTTGGCTCCCAGGCTTCCTGCCAGGGAAATCTTCAGCATCCCAGCTGATGCTAGGTTTGCCAGGCTCTCAATTCTGCTCACTGATCAGGTACATGGGAGAACGTGTGAGGAAATGGGTTGATTTCTGCCAGAAAATTCAATTAAGCAAGTGGATCCCCATGAAATGGTTCGATTCTGTTAAGCTGGCATTTTTCAAACGGAAAACTGTTCCATCAGAAAGCTTATGTCCAGCTCTGCTCATTAGTGCACCCACCCATGAACAAAAGGTAGGTTGTGCTGGAGACCGCGCTCCAGAGCTATAATTGAAATGCCCAAGTCCCTTCCATCAAGAGCAGGGCACAGAGCAACGCTTTAACATCTGACTCCATTTTAGCACTTGCACGTTTTCTGCAGGTACAAAATCTTGCAAGACCCCCATTGGATAGGGATCACTGTTCCCATTAAATAGATTGATACAGGGCTCAGACATAGGGCAGGAAACAACTTGGTCTTACAGTGAATCGCTGGGAAATTCTGCAAGAGAGCTTCCAGTCATGGCAGAGCTTTCTGCATCAGCTTTGCCTTCTTATACAAACTCTCCCAAAAGCCAAGTGGGTCAGAACTGCATAGGAGTCACGTTACAGGATTCATGTTACAGGACACAGATCAGGTTCAATTATAACACTCCCAAAACAAATTCATGCCTAATTCTTAGCTCAAAATAGCAGCATCAGAAGATCACAGGGTAGCAGACGGTATGAAATGATGCATGATGAGGCTGTATACCCTGCTGCTACTGTATTATACATAGCACTACAATCTAATTTTTAAAGAACTGTCTATATTCAAGGTGAGCGTAGGAGCTAATTTAGGAAGGGTGCAAAACTGGCTGCTCTTGACTCCTGGCTCCTTAGTGAGCTCCAAGTCCAGCTGCCAGCCCCCCTGCCTCTCCTAGGAATTCAGAGCTGTCATATTCCTCAAGAACTAGAGCCTCATGAAGAGTAGTCATCTCTGAGTCCTGCTCCTCGCTCAGCTCAGGAGGAGCTGGAAGGCAGGTGGACTCCTAGAAAGGCAAGATGCTAATCGCAGCAGATACAACAAGCTCCTAAGGCTTTTGAAAGTGAAAACATAGATTTGCAAATTTTGTGGCAGAGATTCTCTCTGCAGCTTGAGGGAAAAAGCAGCCGCTGAAATTCTGTTGTATGTCATCACCAACAACAGTCTCATATTGGTTTGAAAAGGAAGGTGCTGGAGGTTGTGCTTTGAGAGGTGCGCACTCCTGACAGGTCAGCCCTGACTTACACATAGGCTGCCCTCTGCCCAGTTTTTTCCATTACTTACAGGTTGGTCTGCAGTTTGGTTCAAATATGGTGTAAACCAAGTGTTCACCAAGCAGGGAAACTGGGAAAGGCTGAGTTGAATTTAAAGCCCAGCCCTACAAAACTGTATTGATGCCATGCAACTTCAGCATCTGTGGCATCATTCTGCTGTTCCAGCTAGCAAAAATCTAGGAAGCAGCCTGCAAAGACCCCCAGTGTTGGGTAGAGATACCTGTAAGTCTGTGCTGAACAAACACTTACACTGATCATCCAGCCACTGCTTTCCACTTTCTGCCAGCTTTCATATAGAAAGCACAAATGCTTACATTTGTTCTGATGACATTTGAACCAATCTTAATGAGAACCACCAGTTCTCATGAAGCACCAGTAATCAGAGATTGTAAGCTACTACAGGTTTTTCTGGAAGTGGGACACTTAGGAAGAGGTAAGTGTCCTTTCAAGGAGAATGGTTGTATTAGTTCACCTGCTATTAGACATCAGAAAATCCATATAAGGGGAGAATTTGAGGGGGAGAGAGATATAAAAGGCCTTAATTAAAGCTGTAACCATGGGGAAAGCTTCAAATGCATCTTGAACCTTAGTCATAAAAGCCAGTCAACCCCAAGTCACCACAGGTAGCCAAGCTTCTTCAGTTCTGGTCTCTGTGAGGAGGTCTTGAGCAAGGTGAAAGTCCTGGCACAAAATAATGGATGTGAACCTTCTGGAAGCCACAGGAGCTTTTATTAATAAGAAACACACACCTCTGGAACAGTAGCCCCCTTTCTTCAAAGGTTCTTCAGAAAGACTTCTCATGATACTACCTAGAATGTTGGTTTTCTTTTTATTTGACAGTGGTATTCAGAAACAGTCTTGCTTCATCCACCTAACAGAGGGCTGAAATTGGTTGTCAGACTCTTGCCATCAAAATCGCCTTTCAGTACTAACTCTCCTGCCTGAATCTCTCCCAAGCTGCTGTCACCACTTGCTGCCTTTGCACCCTCCAGTGGAACTGGACCACGTGCTCTCTCGTGATGGGTCCAGGGCAAGGATTTGAACAGGAATCAGGAAAGGCAGGACATAGCTCCTGCTGCCACCCCGCTCAGCACTTTGTCTTTCATTGGCTGATGTAAGTGCCTCTTGCTGGTAACCACTGCCTTCCAGACTGCAACTCTGAGAGCTGTCTTAACCTATTCTTCTGTTTCATCTTGATTGATGGAGCCTTGCAGGTGAAGTGAAGGCAAGCCATGGGAGGAGGGGTTTGTGAAAAGGCCCTCAAACTAAATTGCATGTGTGCAGTAAAACTGTTTTGTTCTTCTGGTCAGATTTTATGCTGCACCAGTTCATACGCTGGCATATGAATACCTCGCTGGTGCAGAGAGATGAGAGATTTAGATGTTAAAAACACCAAGAACCAGCAACATCAAAGATATAATTTAATAGGTTCTAAGGTAAAAGCCAAATTCGTAGCTGTGATTGCAAATGGATGATAAGTGGGGTGGTTTCATTGTTTAACACTGTGATTTTTACATGGATGCAAACTGCTACCGTTCTTACTTAGTGTCACCTCAGGGTCACTTTGCAATGGGTGTAAATGACTGCTGACAACTGGTAGTTACACCGGTCATCCAAGTATGAGGTTAGTCAGAGTGGGCAGACAAGTTGCAAAGGATTCCCTTGGTTTCCTCCTATCTGGAGGAGAGGAGAATGAGGATAGAGAGCCTTGAGCAAAGAAGACTATCAGTCCCACTGCACGTTCGCTATTGCTTTTTGAGGACAAAAATGTAAATGGGTTTTGCTTAGGATGAAGATGATAATTTCTAATAAAGACTTATTGGCTGGTTACCAAGCTGCTGTTAGAAATCAAGCCATTTAGTTTGGTACAATTGCATTTTAATTGACTCCTGTTGCATTTTAAGTGGGCTTGAAGTGGCGTATAAGCCTTGAGTTTAAATTTCCTAAGTAGGATATATCAGCACAATGCTTTTTAGCAACAAAGCAAAGTTCCTGTTTAGGAAACAGGGCTCTGCAACATGTCCATACAGCTTTATCCCTTCTACAGATCCCCGGGACAACTTTCCTTCCCACTTGCCGATGTTCTTATCCCAAAAGTTAGACAGAAATGTTTTGCCTTTTTTTTTTTTTTCCTGCTTTTCCCTCATCCTGCTTATCTTCTAGGGAAGTTATTTTATAAACAGTAATAGAATAGGGCCGAGAGGCTTCTTCACACAGAGAGGCAGGCCCAGTGTAGACTGTCTCCTCCATATGGCAGCATATGTTTCTGTGCATTTCCTGATAGAGCAACCATCTCCCTGTGGCATTTGGGCATGGTATAATTAGCTGTGTACAGAAGTAGAGTGTTGATAACATTTTGCTGGAAGAGTGCCATCAGCGTGACTGTTCTTGGTATTGGTTGCCATAAGTAACGCTGTCTTTAGAGAACAGGCATTGGAAATTTGTGGGCTGCTCTGCACACCCTGAGCTCCTTTGTGATTTTATCAGTGGTGGTGCCTGCTAGCCCTGTGAATTTTGAATGTTTAATAAGGGAGGTGCTGGCCTCTTTGTTTAGCTATGCGTCTTCTTGATTGCAGTTTGACAGAACTAAGTCCAACTGCAGATGAGCATCACAACTGGGTATACAGACTGCTACTCTCTGTTCTTACCTACTCGCTCCCTGTTTTCTCCAGCTCCTGTAGTCAGTGCAGAACATGACAAAAAGGGAAAAAAACTCCAGGAGTATTTCTCTTTACAAAGCTAGGTCCATTGCTGGGTCTGCTACCTGCCTTCCCTATAATCAAATCTTCATGCCTTTTTGACTTCTAATGCAGACAGAATCTCATGATTACAGTGGATTATATAAAAATACGATATATATATGAAAATAAGTCTGTCTCAGAAAGTACCCAACAGCAGAGCTTCAGAGAGGAGTGCAGAAAATATAAGATCACTACTGATGAGTAGAAGAGGACAAATTCCATCTTCCTGTAGGCAATTAGAGGATTATCACTTTACGGGATTATCACTTCTCTATTCATTTTACACTGCTTACAGTAACCTTGCAAGCACAATTACCTGTAATCTTTTGAATACTTTTAATTTGCTGGTTTCTGTGACAAAAGTAGAAGTGAGTCCCAACAGTTAGTAATACAATGGTCAAAATATTTTCTGATCATACATGTATTGTCTTTGGCTTCCTCTTCTGCACCTGTAAAATCTCCTTCTACGTTTGCACAATGCTCAATTTTCAGCAAAGCTGCTGAGGCAAGCCTGTAACATTTGGGGGGAGAGAGGGGAAGAGCTAGTCCTGAGTCCTGAGCCTGTAAGGCTGTCCGATGCAGCACAGCTCTGTGACAGCTTCCCTCTGGGAAGGGAGTTCTCTGCGTTTTCCTGCCGTATCTTGAAATATATCAGGGTGTCCAGTAGAAAGCTAAGACTAAAAGGAGCTGTTTTAACTCAGAAGGACTGACTGAGGTTGGAGAAAGGAATGCTAAGTCCTTGAGGTATGGTAAAGTGATACAGCCAAGGGGAGTTCAGAGCAGAGTACTCAAATGTATTTTGCTGAGGTACTACTGGCAAAGGCAACAGCAGCTCTTGCTTCTACACGTGTACTGGAAGAGGCTTTTTGTGTGCTCAGGAGGTGTTTCTATGCCAGTTCAAAACACCCTGTGTATTAAACCAGAGCATGAAAGTTCAGATATAGATTGCATCCGGAAAGGGAAGTGGCAGGGAGCATATGCCTACTTCTCTGCAGTTATCTGATTTGGGTCAGAAGTTGAATCCTCAGGGCAGCATCTGTTCTGACATCTTGTTAGGTCTGAATCTGAAGAAGCTATCAGCTCAGAGCAATGGGCGCACTTTCCAAGTTTGCTCTCTGCTGCTTACTCCCCTCTGACTGGGCCGTTGCAGCAGAAGAGCAAACCTTACCGAAGTTTCACCTGAAGCTGGAGGTAGATGCAGAGAAATTTGTCTTGACCTTTTGTGTTTCTGCAATATTAATAATGGTTTCTTCATTGCTGTGTGTGCAAGTCAGAGTTTGACTGCCTTATGTTCTATGTGGTAGGTACGTTTGGTGGTGGTGTGTGATAATCCCAGAGTCTCTGTAAATTTTTCACTTTATTCCCCAGCCCTCTCGTAACTCTAGAAGCTGAGCAAATTAACTTTTGGCGTAGAGAAGGATATGGCTGGAATCTCAGTAACAGCAGAACAACAACAACAAAATCACTAAAGAGATGCCTGGGATTTGTGAAGCCAGAAGAGAGAAAACCAATGTTTTGGGGCTGTCTGCTGGGATGTTCATTGGAAGGGTCAGGAAAACCGAGGTCAAGTCCTCCGTGTGTTCTGTGGCTGTGATGTAGGAATGCTGGTTTGTTTGAAGTAATTGGAAAAGCGGTCCCAGCTCCCACCCTCACCTGTGTCCGTCTGAACTACTGGTGAAAAACAGCCGTGCCTGCCCAGGCACACACATCGGGTATGTTCTCCTCCCCACCTGATCCCACACCGGGGCACAGGGGCTCTGGGGCTCGCTCTGGGCTTTATTTCTTGGTCAGAATTTGGCAGTCGCAGAGGTACAAAGAGCTTTCCGGCTTTTCTGACCTTGCAATCTCGACAGGAAATACAGCAGAGGGAAAGATAAAAACAAGAGGGGAGCAAATGAGGTTTTCTCAAGCCTGGGCTTCTGTGCCTTGAATTGATGCAGATAGAAGAATGGGAGGAAGCAGTCTTTGAGGGCTGCTTGAGAGGCAGGCTTCTATTAATAACGTTGTTTATGTGATCCCAAGGCATTGTTAGGAGGAATTTCTGCAGCCTGCAAGCCTCTTCTCTTGTTGCTCAGGATTTACCCACCTCGACGTTTCATTTTACTCCAAACAGAATTTTTAGGGAGCGCTTTATTGGGGCAGACTGCCTTTATACCTCCTTCTCACCCAACCTTTGGGGTCCTCCAAAGAGGCACAGAAATCCTCGCCTCGCCTCGTATGTAGACTTAAAAGAGACTCCCTTTTTAGCCACAATCCCAGCTGAGGAGAAGATTCCCTCCTTTCCGCTGCAGAGCAGAGAATGCCGGCTTGTAATTGCAAAAGCCTTTCCGTGCCAGTTCTCCCCTCACCTGCGCTATTCTCAACTAGTATTTCCTTTAAGCTCTCCCTGTTTGTTCCCACCATAGCAAACACTGAGAAAAGAATCGTGGCTGTTTGTTCCACATCCTCGCGAGCTGCCATTGTTTGAAGCAGCAGTGGACAAAGGCTCAGAGAGTTTAAAAAAAGAACATTCAACAGTAATCTTTGGCAAAATGATAGCATTGGAAAGTACGTTTTTGGCAGTGGTATATATGTTTTATTAGGATATATTGTGAAGTAATGAGTTAGGGCCCTCTTTAGCACTCTCAAAACAAGACATCTGTGATAAACTGTCCTGCAATCGTTTTATTTCCCTTTTTCTGCTAGTTTCAGATATTTTCTGGTGACGATTACTCTACATGCAAAAAAAATCAGCAATAAAAGGGAATGTTTGAAGGAGGTAAGGAGGGTGTCCAGATCAGAGTCCCCGAGGAGCCTGGGATGGCCCTTTGTACCCGGTGCTATCAGACCCAGGCTTCCACACCAAATCAAAAGGAGTTTTAACTCTTCCCAGTGAGAGCCTGAAGGGATGTGGAGGGGCACTGCAGCTCCTGATATTGAGGATCTGAGCTTGGCAACAGGACTGTAATATTCAAGCATTTGCTAAAGAACTTTGAACGCAGCTGGAGTGGATGGAAAAGACTTACTTTTGTGCTGCTAGGATGGGAGAGCTATCCTGCAGGGTGGTTTTTGTGTGCGTGTGTTTAAATCTGTGCTTTATATTTTATTGAGATACTTTCTATATTAAATTAAATGAGCGACCGTATTAATTCAGGCATGCAGCTTCCAGCAGCACTCCCATAGTCACAGAGGTTTCTCTTTGCATTAACATATCTGCGTTTAAAGCTAGGCCATCTCAGCAACTTGCAGAGTACAATGTACTGTATAATTTAACAGAGAACAGAAAGCATATCAAGTAAAGCCTTTAAAATATCACCTCTTCCCCAAAGCCTACCAAAAGAAAAACCCGCAAGCCCTACAGTCTGCTCGTAGCCCAACACCCAGCAGCCGCATAAATCTGTGTCACTTTGAGGCCTACTGGTAGCAGCTTCCCTGCGGTTTTGAAAAATTTAGAAATCCAAAGGCTAACATCCAGCTGTCTGCGAGCTGAGGGAACAGCAAGCTTAAGAGGACAAACATCTGTGTGGTCTGGTGACCAGGCTGTGGTTTGGTGTAGTGTGAAAGGTAAAGTCCGTGTGATGTGAACTGAAGCCAGACCTACAAACATCGCTGAAGTCATATGGGGAAGCAGATTTTTTGCCTCCAGCTGCAGACAGAAGCTTTTCAGAGGAAGACAAATAAGTCTGAATGCTGCCCTTAATTTAGTGTGGCAGGTGGGTGGCAGATAGCTTGGGTATCCTTTCGCCATGATACTCAACATTATTTTAGATTGCACCTGCAAAGATTTGGGGGAGCAGAAGTCTCAGGGTGTCTCCTCCCGTGGGCCTCCTAGGAATCTCCTGCACCTTAAAGGAACTGGCTGGCTGGAAGATTTACAAAACATCCCCTTCTGTACAGCCTCTGCCGTTCTCAGCCACAGGGACTGTTGTGCTGGTATTCTCTGTGCCTGTGCCCACTGGGAACCTATAGGAAAATCCTGCCTTCCCCCAGCTAGTAATGACTAAGTGCTGGAGGCACTTTCCTGTATGTATTGACGCTATGTCTTTTGAAGCTGCAGCTCCCACAGCGTATAAAGGCTGTATCCCGCCCTTTGATGCCAAATGAAGGCCAGGGTCACTGTATTTGACCTCAGTAACTCAAGGTTTAAAATGGAACAAAAGAGTCAGTAACCACTGGAAGTGGCTCATGAGGTCTGATCTTGTGTAACACAATACTCCATGACAAGCGCTTCCAGTGTTGCCAGAGCAAAAGGAGTAGGACATGCAGTGTGGGCAATCTCATTTCTTCACAACAGGGCATTGGAGCACGCGCATCTCTAGAGCAACTCAGACGTAAAAATCTCATAGCCCATCTGTAAATCCCTCCAGTGCGATGAAATTATCGCTACCGGTCCCGTAACAGAATGTGTAGAGCCATCTGGCAAAATTAAGATGAGTGGGATTTGCTCCTTTTTGCAAAGGAAACGTCCATCCGGCCAAACTCCAGGGTGTTTCTAAATTACTTTACATGAGAGAGGGCTGTGAAGGCTTCTCTTTTCCAGCTTGTGGTATAGTAACCTAGCAGTGCTGACTTTCATTTCTTGAATAAATCATTCTCATCTGGGTGATGATGCTTCCTTGGGCTGTGGCATTATGCCATCACGTTTTCCATAAGCCAGCATGCAGACACAAAGAGCCTGGATTGCTGGCCAAGTGTTGAACAAGGAGAAAATCAGCAGGTCTAATGTTGAAATTATTGATATTGTTTTAAAGTGGTCTAGTAAATACAGTCGAATCAGCCCTGTCATCTCAGTCAGAGCAATCAAAACAATCATTAAAGCTTAATAAAGTTGAGTGATTCATCTTTTGCTGTAATATTTTCAAATAATTATCCTACTTAAGATTTCAGCTCCTTGAGAGTTTAAAATTTAGGCAGACACGAGAAGAAGGGCTGAATTTTAATCCAGTGCCATCTCCTGCCCCCACTGTCTCCTAGACTTTGTACCTTCTATTCCTGTTCATTGTTGATGAGCACTGTGGATGTTCAAGCAGTTGGAAAATACAGATGGATACTTGGACTAGGTGGTCCAGGATCTCATCTCCATCAAACCATGCATCCTTGTCCCTTGGCAGTGGCAAACGTCCAACATGCAGTGCTTCTGGAGAACCTGACAGTAGTCCCATCTCGCACACAGCGATGCGAGGCACAATGCTGCACAGAGGCATGCGAATGTGGAAGCCAGCCAAGTGCCACCTAGAGTGTAGACTAATGGAGATCTTCTCATTTATTCTGTCTGGCAGTTGTTTGCTTCCAAATGTTGATTAAAGCTTGGAACAGCTTCCAGCCCAGAAGAGGAGGTAGCTGTGCACCTTGACTCTCTGATACGGCAGATGGTACCGGCGACTGTTGGGGTGCATTCAATGGTTAGATGTTTCCAGAGCCTCAGGTTGCTGCTCTGCTTGGCTGAATCTCTCTTCATAAATATTCGCTTTTGAAAGAGATTTATTTAGAGGGAAAACATGGCACAGATAACTATGGTCACCAGAAGAAAGGAGCTCAAAGGCAATATTTCCATTGCAAAGGCAACCGAAAAAAGGACTCAGCAGGTTAGTCATTTTATGTGCATATTAAATAAAAAGCATTCACTGTGAGCAGAGAGTGCACACAGTTACATCAGTTCAGCTGTTATGCACTCATTAAGCTGTAGTGACTAATTTACTCACAATTGTTTCTCCAAGCCCTAAATCAGAGCCTTTCAAACTGTGTTAATGCCCTACCTTCCTTTCCCTGGCATAGAAGGAGGGGCCAAGACACTGATTTATTAGAGGTGAAAAAAACAATCTTGGCTAAAACTGAACAAAGTACATGTTAGATCCCAGCTAGGCATTTCAGCTTTTTCTCAGCCCTAACAGGAATGTAGTTAGTAAGAAATTTTGGTCACGGGGTCAACAAATACTTTCCAAGTTTTTCTTACTGTGTTACCTTTTATCCGTGTTGATGGATCATTGTAAAATGTCCCTGTATCTATCTCACTCTCAAGGAGATTTCCGCCAGTGGGAATCTCATGTGGTTTCTTTGTGTCTGCGCTGAAACTATATTTCATGGAAGGAATCTGTCAGTAAGGTGAACTTTTTAACAGTGAAAGTCTGCACAGTGTTTATGCAGCAGTAGGACCAGGCATATGGAGGAAGAGCAGCCAGCTTATCTGCTACCCAGCACCCCAGAGTGGGAAAGAGTCAGGCATATGTTTAGACCTTGGAGTGCATACCAACCAGCATTACACTAACATGTCCAGCTACTTTGATAATAGCTGTAGCATACGAGGGCTAAGAAGTGACTGAAGAGGACATGAAGTGGATGGTTCAGACCCTGTCTCAGCCATTCTGCTGTCACGGAGGCACCAGCCTGACGGGGTGTTATTAACCACTTAGAGCTCTCTCCACACGCTGACGGGAAGTGATTCAGAACTGAGTTGTTCCCCTCTGAGTGATGTGGAGAAAGTGTGTATGGAGAAAACAGGCACCGCCTCGTGTTACTTCTTGATGGCTCCACAAAAATTGAACTGCCTGTGAAAAATGTTCTGCTAAGGATGGGAGAGGATTTGTCTTTAAATCATCTTGGTAAGGTGCGCGAAACCCTAAACTAGACAGTCAGATGTACCTCCTTTATCCAGGGCAATCAGAAACTCAAATACGAGGTATCTTTTTTGAGGAGCTGTGTATCCATTCTGCCGTTCCAGGACTGTGTCACGTTTGTGGTACTGGACTGAAAAAAACAGAAATACCAGTGATCTCTCACAGGGAGCGTGTGCTCCTTGACCCTTAGCAAGAGAACCTTGCTTTTCACTAGGGAAACAATAAGTTTACAGGTAGGATGAAAAATGCCCTTCCGGGGAATAATGGTGCCTGAAGTTTCAGACCTTTGTGCTGAGACAGAACTAAAATCCATCCACTTAGTTCATATAGAAAATTAAGTGGTGCATAAAAGAATTGTAGTTTTCTAGCTTTCCAGTGATGAGTTATGTTCATTTTCAGTGAGCAATGCATTCAGAGTGAAAGCCCCTTAAGCCAGCCTCTGAATGCACGCATTTCTGTATTTTCAGTGCTTAAATATTTGCCATTTCCCACTCAGGAACGCTGATATGGCATTAACTTTCTGCAGACATTCCCCTAATGGCAGTCTGGGGACATCCACAAAGGCTTATTGTGGGTTATAGAGCTGAGCATCCCTGCGCTCTGATGTTTGAACCAAGAAAAGAAAATTTTAGGTCAATTGTCCCCACACAATTTCTTTTTACTTGTGTGGCATGTGTCTGCCAACTAGTTGCTGAGTAAACTCTGTTCTAGAGTAGTTTAGGGTTTTCTCTTCATTTTCAAATGTAAGGAAAGGCAGCAAAGCCCAGCTGAAGATAGTAGCCCAAAGTTAGAACTTAGGATCAGCTTCTCAGCTCATATTCAGCGGGAGGCTTTGCTGGGTAGCTTGCGTCTTTGTAACTCGATTTTCTCCATATGACAGGAGAAACACCTAGCTGCCCCCATAGTTCTGTCTTTGATGTCCCAGCACGTTTTGCTTTCTGTTCTCTCAACAGGAGATGGAACATCTTGTAAAATGGAGATAACTGTTTTGGTTTGTTTACCTCCACTGGGAGGTAACAGAGTTGGGAGGCTCAGCAGGAGCAGCAGACACCAACCCCCTTCCTCCCTGGAAACCGCCATGAAAGGGAAATAATCTTGATCCCCAATTTGAGTGACTGCATCATGTAAAATGCCTGGAAATCGCTGGCCAAGCAACAACAGAAAGGTAGCATAGAAGCATTTCTGCTGTTCACTCAGAGCTGCACCCTGTGAGCTCGCCTGCTTTTTCAAGAAGCAGAGACAGCTCTGTGTGATGCCAGAGAGTTTACCCAGACATTTCCATAAGAACAGAGACAGTTGGACTAGGAATTGTATGCTCAATATTTATATTCCAGTAAGAGATGAGAAGAGAGCGAGAGCCGAGCAGTGCTCCCCATCCCTGCCCCTTCCTGTATCCTGAGCTTCCATATAGTAGTGCCTGTTTATTTGACACAATCCAGAAAATGTAAACAGTTAGTTTAAAATTAGATAGAAAACCTCTAGGGGATCAATGACATAGAAACATCGTAGATGGTTGGGCTTACGAGGTGTGTTCCCTGAGTGAAGGAGGCACGGAGATGAATGCAGTGGCTTGTTTTTCACCAAGTGTATATGAATAATGTGATGAAGTGATATGAGCATGATGTGCCACTTGCTAGTAGTCTGTAGAGACTGCACACTCTGGTATGCCTTGAAACCAGTTATTTTTATTTAGGGGGTGTGTTGGATGCTGGATTACGTGGTCTACAAAGGCTCTGCTTTCATGTTGTGGTGGCTCAGCCCCAGCTAACAGCCAAACTCCCACCCAGCTGTTTGCTCCCTCCCTCCCACTGTTTGTAAGGGGAAGAAAATAGAAAAAAAAAAAAAAGAATGAGAAAGCTCGTGGGTTGAGATACAGATAGGGAGATCGCTTACCAATTACTGTCTCAGGCAAAACAGACTTGGGGAAATTAATTTATTGCCAATTAAAATGTAGTTACTAATTTGGGTAGTGGGAAACAAACAAACAAAAATCATTAAAACAGCACCTTTTATCCCCTCTTGCCCTGGCTCAGCTTCACTTCCTCACTGTCCTCCTCCACTCCCCCAGGCAGTGCAGGGGGACAAGGATGGAGGCTTACAGGTCAGAGTACAGTGGCTTCTCTCTGCCACTCATTCCCCCTCACACCTTTCCTCTGCTCTGATTTCTGTCAGGAAAATCCATTCCCATATGGACCCTCCCAAGGGCTGCAGGGAATATCTGTGCTGGTGCCACGGACACCTCCTCATCTTCCTCCTCCTCTGACCTTGGCTTTCTCTCTGCTGTTTCTCACTCTCCACCCCCACCACCCCCTCCTTCTCTGTGGCATTTCGTGCCCTTTCACAAATGCATTTTCACAGAGGTGCCACCAGCTTGGCTGATGGGCTCAGCTGTGGTGGGCGCATGGTGGAGCTGGCTGCAACTGGGTGGCTGCCACAGGGCAGCCCCTGGCCTCCTCCCACAGCAGCCACCCTTCAGCCTCCTCCTTCTCCGCTACCAAAATCTGGCTACATATACCCAATATGTGAATGCTGGATATTTTAGATCTCCGGCCACTAGAAGTACCTTGATACCTGCATAAGCCCCAGGAAAGGCAAGCTGCATTTGCCCTGGCCCTTCCCTGTTTCCTGGGGAAGAAAATCCTTCCTGCCTTTAAGTCCTGTTGCAAGGCTGTGCGTGGGAAAGAAGGACACTGAAGCTGAGAAACTGGCCCTGGGACTCAGGTGAAGTCTTGGTGACAAGGTTTTTGTTTTTGTTTTTCCATTCATTAGCATTATCAGAGCCACCCTCCCCATTTACTGTGTGATATTTTCATTACGTGAAGTCGTAATTTTGTGTGAGGAGTGGCCTGAGCAGTGAACCTTTGAGAGAAAAAGCAGAAGCCAAGGAAACTATGTGCAAGAGATGATAAATCCAGTGGAATTAAGTAGGCAGGAGACAAGAGGAATATG
This sequence comes from Anser brachyrhynchus, assembly GCF_964034855.1. Taxonomy (NCBI): domain Eukaryota; kingdom Metazoa; phylum Chordata; class Aves; order Anseriformes; family Anatidae; genus Anser; species Anser brachyrhynchus. The sequence continues at coordinate 13,428,314 of NC_137699.1, read as the reverse complement.
CCAGTATTGTGAAGGGAATGACGTCTGGCATCATACTTTTTTTCAAATTGCCTGGTAGCAAATGTGGTAGGAAGACCACAGGTGTTTGGGTCTACAGGAGGAGAAGCCTGAAGACTTCCTGGCATTGGAAACTTGGATATCTAGTGAGTACATTTAGAAGAGCAACCCAAATCTGATTTCTAAACTGAATGCACGTTCAGTGATGCTGGCAAGAGAAAGCAGCCTGCCAAGCTGCGGCTATGCAGGTAGCAAGGGAAGCAAACCTGGCCCCTTTGGAACTCCCTTAGGATTTCCTCCCCACCCAAACCCCACAAACGCAATGGCACGTTAGTGGCAGGAAAGCAGTAAATAATTTTTTTTCCATTCAGGGCTCCAGGCTGCAGCAACCAGACCCCTGGGAATTCAGACTTCTTCAGCTCAGCTGAAAGGATTAATGTGGCAGACTTGAGGGGGTTCCGCTTCAAATCCCAGCTCCCTTGCCTCCCTAATTACTTCCATGTGTATTTGTGCAAGGCTGCATGTTGTTTGGGGTCTGCAGGTGGCATAGTGACCTTTGGGCTATAGGTGGGTTTTCCATGCTTCGCCATATGTTACATGAATGAGCCAAGCAGTCAGAAGGCAATTGTAAGCATCCACAGCCAAGCGATCACACTCTTTGTACAGTGACTGATGGATTCTGTTCCTCTGCCCTCGCTTCTCCCTTTATGCTTTCTCCAGCTGTGACAGAAGAAGGAATTTCTGGCCTTAGATTATAACATTTAATTAAAAAGAAAAACTTTCATGCAAAGATAGCTTGTTTCCACAGCTTTGATGTTGGTGCCTGTGGGAAATAGATGAGTTGGAAGTGAATTGTGGGTAACAAAATGCAAATGAGCAACTCCACGCGTTTTTCTGCGTTGCTGAAATCTCCAGATCAGTAGAAGCAGATCAGTGCCTTCTCCCTGTGAATTCCATTGCACGCAGTGCATTTGCACCGCTGATTGTACTGCTTCCTCCAGCTCCCTCCAAAGGCCTTCCCAAAAGTCCCCTCGGAGACATCTCAGTCTGTTCTCGGTGAGGAGACCGCACTGCTGCCTGAGAACCCTACTGGAAGCGTTTGCAGGGGGTAAAGAAGCAGCAGTGGGTGCTAAAACCTGCCCCTCAGTGTCCCTAGGGAGCTCTTGCTGGGGTGAGTTTGGGCTTTGCAACAACTTCTTGGGAGTCACTTATGGTTCTTTACTTTGAACGTAGCTGGGTCACACAACAGAAATTCCCCCTTGATTTTCTGCCCATTTACCTTCATAATCTTTTGACAGAAAAAAAAAGAAAAAGAGAAAAAAAAATGAAACCACGTCCAGTATTTTAGAGAATATGGAAAACCTGTTGAGGGCTTTGGGGCAAAGGAAGTGGCACAAAAGATGAGCTCATCTCGGACCTTCGGAGCACTGGGTACTGGTTCCAGCAGGGTAAGCCATGGCCAGCACTCGGTATGCATGTCCTGCCTTACATTTCAGGTGGCCTGGACTAGAAAACATGGGAATCTCCAATTTATGCTTTTCAGTGGTCTCTTCGCATGTGTTTTGCTATGATCTCTGGTTTAGTTTCAGAGGATTTCTTCTTTCACAGTTTTGTTAAGCTCGCCTAAGAAATATGTACTATACAGTGGAAAAAAAGATAAACTCAGGTTATAGAAAGGAAACAGATTTGCTGGCTTTGAACCCTCCTGGCCCGCTTGCCCTGGCACCTGCCTGCTTCCCGCTGTATAGGTGCAGCACCCATGGCTGTGACAGTCTGCCAGCAACATGCCTCCCTTCTCATCATCTGCATTCTGCCTTTGGGCAAGGCAGGGAGGGAATTCCCCTGTGATGTGGATTTTTTTTTCTTGCTGGCATGCATCCTATGACTAATAAAGCCGATCGGTGGGTCCCATAAATATCAGTGCTGACAACTTGAGCAGAGCAGTGCTATGAAGGAAAAATGCTTCCTGCATCTTCGTGTGTGGAGTGACCGAAGTGATTCAGAGCCTTCCCGGCAAGGTGATGTGGTCTCTGCCGTGGTGGCTTGCAGAGAGGTTCTTCAGCCAATGTGGTTTGTGCAGGCTGCACGTGATGGTCCTGCGTGTGCAGAAGATGGCGTGGGTCAAGCTCACGCAAGTTTTCTTCCCTAGGGCTCCAGCTGAGGCACTCTCCCACTTTCCCTAAGGGCCAGACAGTGGGGCAGGCAGGAAACTGGCCCAAAGAGCACAGCCGAGCCCTGTAAGGGGCTGCGTGGTGGAGTCCTCGGTCAGTGGTGCGCTCTGCTCTGCGGGGTCAGACGCTCTGCTCCCCTTGCAGACCAGATGGGATCCTGATGATTCCCTGATTGTGTTTGTGGGTAGGCTGAGTCGGAGGGAACATGTGCAGAGGACAGCGTCTGAGTGGATTAGGGCCGTTTCAATCCATTTGTTTTCAAATATGCTATGTTTGGTTTGGGCCATGTGGGGTTTGTTTGATAAAGGAAGAACCATTCTAATTGAATTCGCTGGGTCAACTGCAGTTCACCCGGGGGGGAGGGCAAGGGCTCTGCCAGAGGGATCCGCTGGTAGGCAGGAAACTGCAAGAGCTTGGCCTTTCGTCCTGGCCGAAATCACAGGTCCTGCTTCCCCAGTGAGCCTCCCGTGGCAGTGGGAAGCCCACTGATGAAGAAACTCACTGCTCCACGAAAGCTTTCGCCTGATGCGAGGATAAAGTGAGCTCAGGCAGCGCCTCTGAGCTGCCAGTCCTGTTTGTGGGTGGCGAGCAAAGGACTCAAGCTAGCCGAAGAAAACTGCTTAACCATTTTAGAGCCAGTCCTTTCTCTGTGCAAACCTTATGAAAAGGAGTCTGGTGAGCAGCAGCTCCCCTTCCAGCCTCGTAGCACAACAGCTCTGTATCTCTGTGCTACTCGTGGAGATTGTGAGCCAATGAACAGGAAAAACAACAGGCAAACAGGAAAATAAATGTGGATGAGTGTCTGCACCACGGAGTGGAGATGGGCTCGCTAAGACTGGAAGCAAGAGGTGATGCAAATTATTATAAAAAAAAAAAATCAATGAGAAGAGGAGCTTTCATTTATCTGCTGGAAATTGCCACAGGCAATGTACAAGGGCAAAATCTATAGCTGTGTGTGTGCATTCTAGTGGGGAATATTCCAGCTGCCCCAGTAACCTCTCTTAATAGTCTCCACTGGCTGCAGGGGAGGCTGGCAGCAGGGACTGAGCACGACTCTAGTCTGATGTGATTGCCCTACAAATGGGCGGTGAGTGCAGGAGCAACAGGGAGTCCCTAATTACTTCCACAGAATATAAATCCGTGATGGCTTTGACAGCTTCTGGAGCTGGGAGCAGTGTCCCACTGCCTGACACACCTCACGTCGAAGAGCAGCTGGCTGTAATCCCACCTCCATCAACACCACCACCAGTGCTCCGGGAGGAAGGGGAGAAGCAGGAACACATGAACAGCATGACACTTAATAGAGGAATTGCCTATTAGCTACAGTGGAGCTGGCCTTATAGATCCTGAGGCTCTGCCACTACCTGGACTGTAGTGAATAGCTGTACCTTTCCTCCTTAGCCTGTGGTTTGTGCTCTGTATCGAATGTTCCTGCTAAGGATGTGGTCTGATGTGTGTAGAAAGGGTGTCTTGTTATTATAAAGTCACACTAGAATATGAAGATGTTGGTCACCCATTCAGTGGGGACTCGGCTTCCTTAAAGCGGTGGATTCAATTAATCCTCCGGACAAATCCTGGAAGATGGCAAGTCATAACTCTGTTCTCCTTTTCCTCCTCCATAATTGCCCTTTATAGTGATCCCACTAAAGGAAGCAAGCTTTAATGAACATGCCTGATTGATGAGGAAACCCATTGTGAACAGAAAAACAGTTCCTCCTGCCTGCTTTGGGAGCTGTTTCATCTTCCTCTGGTGCTCTGGCTTATTCCAGTGCAAATCTACAGGTAGGGATAAATTGCTTTGGTGTAAGTTTATTTTGTTTCAGGCGATGTGTTATGACAAAGCATTTCTATCCCCTGATGCTGTTGGCAAAGCATTGTTGAGGCACGACTGCAATATGCACAGCAAGTGCTGGTATAGATATGGCCCGGTAGCTATCGTGATGAAAGATAGTGGAAATTGGCTGGTACCTGTCGTTTGGAGAGCACTTCACTACAGTGTCTGGGAGCAGCAGTTGTTTCCAGGTGATAGGACTGATGGCTGCTGGAACCTGAAATCAGGGTGCTATAGGAAAAGGGTTTTTGCTATTGTTCTGAATAAGTGGTTTTAGTAACATCTACTCTGTGGATACAGACAGGAGCGCTCATGTCATCCATGTATTTAACTGGTTGGTTGCTTGTTGTTTTTTCCTACAGTAAAAGAGTATTGGTAATTTCACCGAACTAAACCTCTGAGTTCACACAGCCTCTTGAATACGTATTTAAATCTCATTCTGAACCTCACGGTTTGGATGCATCTCTAATGTAGTGGAGTTACTTTAGTCTTTATTAAAATGCAGTTTCCTTTGAGTGAATCACGGTAGGCTGGCAAAACAGTGTTAAATGACACTCTGGCAGGAAGTAAAGAGGATAATATTTCACTGAAGGAAAATTGCAGGAAGTCAGTAGAATGTCTGTTATCTTAGCTGGAGCTGGCATTTGGCCTGGTTACTAAAGATAACACCTTTTTTCTTTTTTTCCTCCAAGACTTGTCACTTGCTGCTTTATAACCAAACATCTTGATTTACCTCTCACTCACAACACCTCCAGCCACAGAGCATCACCAGTGCCCAGGGATGACTCGAGGCTTCCAACAGCATAGACAGAGTTGAATTTTTCAGCCCTCAAGATGAGGGATTTGGGCAAGATTGCTTTTTCCATGGGCAAGGAAAGAGCAGCAGGAAGGGGTACAACTGTAATTGCAGGCTGAAGGGGAGAGCACTGGGGAACTGGGCTTGCTGCAGCTACCGCTGCTAGACACCTGGGAGAGATCAGGTAAGTGACTGCTGCATCTGTTCGGAATAACCCTGACTTCTGTCCCGGCAGCTACAGACACTGCCTGCCTTTTCCGAGCTCTGGCTGAGGCTAAGTAGGCAGCAGGCTGTCCCTGAGCAGACTGCTGTCCTGGGCAGCTCTCTTTCTGTGATTGGCATCACACTGAAATTGTGAATTCTCATCTGGCGTAAAAGAAGAAAATCGCATCTGAGTCACAAGCAATGGTTGAGAGCTAGATTTATTTTCCAAGGCCTAGTCAGCGCTAGAAGCTGCTTAGTTTCCAGGTCTGAATGGCACTGCTGCCCCAAAAAGATATGTGCACAGTGTACATGATGATCAGTTGGATGTCTCTGATAATTGCTTATCAGGAATAGGACTTATAAAAATTGTTGATTACAGACATGTATTTTGTGCCTGTCAGGCTGAGCACTAAGGAAATCCCACTCTTGCTTCATAAATGGCTGACGGGGTTACCAGGGAAAGTTACTTGTCGAGGGACATGCATTTACTCTACAGCTTGAAAAGCAGAAAGGTTATACCTCCAGCTGATACTCTTGTAAATCAATTTGTGACCGAGTCCCTGCTGACTTTGGCATGCTGCGGCATGAACTTACAACTTCCCTTGGTGGCTGAGGGAAGTTGCCTCATTTCTACCACAGACATCTCGTGTGACCTTGATAGCAGCTCGTCCTAGACGGATTTCAAAGAGTTCAGAGATAGATGGTTTGCTGCTTTGGCATTTTTGTTCACACTCCTCTTTTGAACTCTCTCCCTAGTTTCCTTGAACTTCTCTCTCTCTCTGTTGCCAAAACGTCATGTGTGCATCTGGGAGGCATTCCAGCTTCCAGTTGCAGAAGTGGGTCACTCCTCACACAGGCACATTTGCAGCCTTTTGCAAATGCCCAAGCTCTTAGCATAGCACTAGGAGAACCTAAGAGGTGAAGCCCTAGCCTGTTGCTTTCAAAGATTCACAGCATTGCCGGCCTGCATTAACTCTTTTATGTGTTCTTTCTGTCTGTCTGTCTACAAAAAAAGGATCTCGTAATGATCGCCTAACTAAAGATGAATTATTAATTTGAGATGCTGAAGGAGATTTGTGTCAGAGCCCAGCTTTGGATGAGTGACTTACGCAGAGCTTAAAAGCATCTCTAGCTCATCTCCCTGCCTTATTCTGTATTCTGTGCCATTTCTCTCACCGCCTCAGGGCAGAATGTTTCAGAAAGTTGGAGAGGGAATATTTTTATTCATCCTGTTACATGAAGTTAATCTCGTGTAGCAAAGCAGCTGTGTAATGTTTTGTATTAAATCTCATGTCTTCCCTTGGGTGTGATTAAAATTCAGGTGAAGGTTTTTTTTTAATTTTATTTTATTTCCCCACTCCCCGTGCTCTCAAGGGGCCATTAGGCTTCATTCTTAATAGCTTGCCATCCCCTTGCCTCTGCAGGTCCTGCTGCACACCCAACTGCACTTCTCTGACTGATGAAGGGTGAAGGCTCTTCAGTGGCTCGTGCACATGCTGCACATTAGTGAAGCCATTTCTGGCTCAGGTGAAGGGACGGCTGCTCCCTGGCACATTGAATAAAGCCTTGGTTGGCAAATTCTATGTTTGCCTGATTATAGCCCTGGAACATCGAGAATCCCCGTTGGAAGGCGACCAGCTGCTCTATCAATACCCTGGCCTTCACAAAAGTATTGCTTCATTTCAGTGGCTGTTTCCAAGGAAGCCAGAGTTTCCGTTCTCATCCTTTTAACATGTCATTGCTTTTGCTTGCAACAGATATTTGCCCGCACTCTGTCAGGTTAAAGAGAAAAGGTTATCACAGGAAGACATGGAGGAAAAGAAAGAATTAGTGCAAGTCCAATAGAGAAAGCAACAGGGCTGGAAACTGGAGGAGAAAACAAGTCCAGAGAAAAGGAGATGAAAGTCTGAGAGACACTGAGATGTACTGAGAAGGTGAGAGATGGAAATGCACAGACAGTACTGCAAACGGCACACGGGGGGCTGACCTGAGGGCTTGCACTGCTTTGTTCCCTCTGCATCTCTACCAGAGAAATTGAAACTCTCTTAAAAGCAGTGCTGCAGAAGTGATTTGGGCAAACCCCTATTCCCCTCTAAACTCCTAAGTCTTGACTCAGCTGTACTTCCCATGATTTCAGAGAAGTCCGGCTAACATTTTCTTCTCATGTTTTTCGCTTTCACGCCCACTTTTGCAATTCGTTATCACAGCCAGGATCACAAATGCCAAAGCAAGGCGTTAAAGGCTGCTCAAAGGGGCTGGATGCGAGAGGGAGGAGCAGGAAGCTTCAGAGCCTTTGCCAGGCTTTCCTTACTTCTCAGGTTTCAAGGGTTTGCTGGATTCAGCCTCTAGTGGTCTGGAAGAGCATCTTGGGGATGTCTGAGAGCAGAATTTGGATTCTGGATCCTTCTCTGTGGGTAGCTCAGAAAAACAGGAAACAAGGAGAGGCTTCTTTTTTCTTGCTTTGAAAACTTTTGCAATGTATGTACAATAAGTTAATGTCATTAGGTAGCTAGGAGCTACTTAAAGCATGTGTCCTTGGCATTTTTTTCATTCAAATCAGTTTAGTTAAACCAGGGGTGAAGTTGGCTCCAACCTTTAATAAATCCACAGTTATCTCTTCCTGATAGGAAACAGCAGCTAGTAACTCACAATGTTGTTTAAAATATTCACAGCAGGAATCAATCAGATAAGGGGCTCACAGTTCCAACCTGTGTTCCACATCAGCCTACAATAATTCATATTTTTCAGTCATAAAATAACCATATTTGCATGACAGTCATTCCAACTACCGAGTGTCCAGCCAGTGAAAGAGTTGCCATCGTCAGGTAAAGAAACCTCACGTCTGAAGTAGCTGAGAGAGGTGCGATCCTGTGGTTCGATCACAGGTTAGGAGCCGTAAATTCTAATCTTGATGCCTCCTTGGGGAAATCACTCCCCATCCCTGGCATTCGTTCGCCCTCACTTGTAAACACGGCAGGCTAATTAATTAGTGCCTGCTGAAGGATTCACAAGGACTGCCCGTTTTATTACTGCACTTTTAAAAATAACTGATCTTACCCTAGCACAAAGTTCCACTGCACAGCATTCAGCAATCTCCCAGCCTCGTACCCCGCAGAGGTGCCCTGTTCTCTTACAAGTCCCCTTTCGCTGACAGAAGAGCAGGGCTCCCTTACGCACGCTTACACAGAAGGACTCTTGAGACTGAGGAAAAGGAAGCAAAACTTGTGCGGTTCAGTTTCTGCCCTGGCTGTGTGTGCTTGCAAGAGGGATGAATGACAAGTGAAAAGAGGTCTGCAGAGAAATAATATCTTCTACTAAAGAAAGAAAGTGATGTGAGAAAACAAAACAAACAAACAAAACAAAGAAGCTTCAGGGAACAAAAGAAAGGTGTGTGCATTTCGGCAGCTATTCTAATTAGGTTATGGTAGCATCACAATCCAACCATTGCTTCATGGACTTCATGTCAGGATGTGACATCTCCATCTGTCACTGGAGATCAGCTCAGACCTTGAAAGCTACGCTCGACTCAGGGCACTGAATCGGACCATGAACAATTCTGGGATCACGCTTGATGTCCGGCAGCCATTAGACCATGCAAACTGAGTGCCAGTCGTAACGCTCCAAATCACCGACGCTGCGGGTGCTTTGCAGCCTTCCTGCGGTCATTTTACACAGCAGTGAGCGTTTATCCCAGTGTTTAGACACCAAACAGTCCAACTCTCTTGATTTAATAAAATTCTATTTTATGTGACACCAGGAAGAACTTTAGGGCCTTCCATGCCAAAGGTCATAATTTCAACAGTCTCCTGATTAACTTGGTAGCGCCCGTGGAAACTAATTTCTGCAAAATGGGGACTAGTTCTGCCGTAGGACACCAGGCTTCCTCCTTTCACTGGATGGCTGATTCGGAGTTCTGGTGGTGTGTTATTTTGCTTTTCTCCTTAACCATGTTACTTCATGTGCTTCAGAAGGGTAGGACATTCTCCCAGGTTCAAGGGGAGCTATCACCACTTTTCTGGCTAGGGATCCCTTTGTACATAAGACATCAAGCTCCTTTGCTTCAGTTGGCTCTCTGGAGGGGGTCATTTGGGGAGAAGGGAAGCCGTGAAATAGTTTGATGAATGGCATCAATTTACATCCCCCAAGAGGATTCCATATGTTTTTAGCAGATGTTTAACAAGTTATGGCAACACAACTGGCTGTGTTGAAACAAATTGCTGGGTGACCATCTAGCTGTTGTCAGAAGTGAAGTTTTCAACACTTCCATCTGCCCCTTGGCAGTTACTGCTTTTCTCTGCAGAGATATCTGTGAACTGTGTACCTTTTCTTTGTCAGAAAAAAAAAAGAAAAAGAAAAAAAACACGAACAACTCCAACTGTCCAATAAAGCGTTACTTAATTGGAATATCTCAAGGAAAAATAAACCCTGAAGCTATGTCTGTTAGCTTTCTTTCTCTTAAAGGAAGAAATAGGTGCTTTATAAAATCTTATGAGAACAAAAACTGTTTCAGGATTTTAGTGTGAGACAGAGTTTTAAAACTGCATTTGAGCCTCCTCCCTTAGTGTTACAAGAGAAAAGCAAATGCCAAGAAGTGTCAAAACATTTGGGGATACATGTTTGGATGAATAAGGCACTTGTCTGGGATCCAGGATCTCCTAGCTCATGTCCTAGAGCTGCCACAGACCTCCAGTACTTTTTCTTCATTAATTCTTTGTGCCTTGATTTCCTATTTGTGAACAGGGATGGCCGTTCCCCTGTATTTGTCTCTTTTGTCGTATGTAGACCTGTAGGGCATAGGGACTGTGGGGTGTCTGGTGCAATGGGGGCCTCCATGGTGCTTGTCCTTAGTGACTGAAAATGACTAAAAAGGTTGTGGGAAACAAATTTTGTTTACTTGTGATGTTCAAGAAATACAGAAGAAAAAAAAGCTGCAAATTTCAGAGGAAATAGGAAAGTTGAAAACTTTTGCAAAGGATGTGCAGTTGGAAATCATGGGGTTTTGGCATAAGCTCCATTTTAGGAAACTTTTTTTTAAAAAAAAAAAAGCAAAAAAATAACAATGCAAAGCATATTTTCTATTTTGTCATTGTTAATTTGTTTCCTTCAGTTCAGTAATATACAGCTTTATCTGTTGTTAGCACTGGAAACGAGTATCATCTTAAATATGTTCATTTTTCTTTAAAAGCATGCCTTCAGTGATTAATATTAAAATTATTATAAAGAATTCTCTTAATTCAGATTTTTCTGGACAGGGTCCAGAGGCTCGTTCAATTGTTGCTTCTGGAGTTTTGGTTTCAGGCATCACTGCCAGTTCTTTTGTACGATCCTGCTACTTCAAAGTGACAAAGAAGGAGGGGGATGTGCAGAAAAGCAGTTAGCAAAATTATGTCTACCTATTTGTGTATCTCAGTGTGCACAAAGCGTTGTTCACGGAGTGGATAATCTTCAGAAGAACTTTTTTTTTTTTTTTGCCCTAGAAACCTGCTTCCCATCTTGTGGTCTGCGAGTCACCAAGGGTCTGAAACATAAGAGGGTCATATGTGAAATTGTGACAGGACATGCTTTTCCCTTTGGAAAAACGTACATGTGCGTTAACGTGATCAAGTAAACATGGAACCGAAATTGGGAAAAATAAATCTGCAAATGAATATTCAAAACAGATTAATTAGTGATTGAAAAAAAAAAAGCATGGCAAAGCTGTGTGAGGGCCTGTGATATTTCTTTCTCCAAAATACTCGTTGTTGCTTGAGCGAAAACGATTGGGAAATATAGATATTGACAAAGAAACCACGTTGTAAGCATTGTAGCTTCAGTTTTCCCAGCTGAGCCTGGGAAAGCAAAACTGGGTTGAAAAATATACTGGCAAGGTTTTAATTATACTTTTAATGATGAAGCTTGAACAAACCTCTCGCTACCAGTACGTCAACTGTCCCCTCATGCTGTTTTCCCAGGCCTGATGGAGGGGCCCTGGGAAAGCAGTCTGATAGCAGCTGATGGAGCGTACTGATGGGTGGAACGAGTGCTCGACGTGTCGAAAAAACAAGATCGCTTCCTTCGGTACCTTTACCTGGGAGCGGGTGATCAGCTTCGGACAGTCAGTTTGTCATCTTCGGCTCGCTGGGGCTAAGGCCTTGTTTGCTTTGCGCTCTCCGAAGTGCCGTTCAGCCTCACGGCAGAGTTAATAACACTGTGATTTCTACTGAGCACAGATTGCTCCTGGAATGTGCCACAGTTATCTGGAAATAGACTGATACTCAGGTTCCAGCATGCAGATGCCAGAGAGTTTCCTTCTGCCCATCTGCCGAGGCAACGAGCTGGGCTGCGTGTCGGTCCAGCTCTCGGAACTGCAGCCAAGCTGGATTGTGCTTGGATTACTTCTTTATACGCCTTACAGCAAATTCGAAAAACATTAGTAGGACTACTGAGAGAAAATAATCGGAAAAGAAAAGGAGATGTCCGGAGGCAAAGGAAGTGGGAGGAAAGGTGGGGAGGAAGCAGAAGGGAGACTGCGGAGCTGGGAAGTCAGGCGTGAAGCACAGGCGGGAGGGAGGTTAGAAGCATTGGGTTAGCTGCATGGAGTTAAACTCAATTCTCTCAAAATCCACAGTTAGCACCAGTGAGGAACCTGCCCCGGTTTGTTTATGGCTTCCCAACGTGGCAATTTCTGCTTCTGAAAACTTGTACCTATCAGAAAGGTACTGGGAGAGACTCCAGATTACGGTACGTGGGATGCGATATTCACGGGGCAGCCCTTCAGCTCTTGGCTCTGCTGAAACAGGAGAAAGCGGCTCCAGTGCTTTGGGCTAAGCCATGGAACTATTTCCTTCTTCTGATTTCATGTCAGTGATGTATTTAGCAGAAAACAAGTAAAACGTCCCTCTTGCAAGCTTATCTATAGTAAAACTGTTTTTATCCAAGGCTGTTGGTATTATGTGCTCAGTTCGTGGGGGATATACTACATCCTTCATACGTAGTGATGAATGTAAACCCCAGCTTTAAGTGCAAAGCTCAGCTCAGCGCCGGCTGGGACTCACAAAGCAGTTCCTTCATGATAGTGAAAGCACTATAAGCTCGGGAAGCTCGTTTTCGGTGGCGGCCCCTTAAATTGCACATTGAGCATGTAAGAGGACTATTGTATCTATGCGGGCTCGTGGGGGCTTGGGAAGCTGGGGTCACATATAGCTCTCTTCTGTTCATTTACAAAACAGTTTCATGGAATCAGGGTGGAAAACAGAAAACATGTATAAGTCTCAATACGTCGCCCTGTACGTTTTTCCAGAATAGTTTCAGAATGGTGATGTCACTGGAGCTGGGGGGGCAGCTGTTGGAAAAATGCAAGGGTGCCCCCGAGGAGGAAGGGAAGTTTTCTATGGGACGTGGAGCTGTTTAAAACTGCGTGTCTGGGGCACGAGCAAGCCCGCTCAGTTTCCTAGAAGCCCTCTGCATGCGATCCCACATTTTCACGGCTTATTCACCGCATATATAGCGAAACTGTGGGGTCCTGGCACGGGCCTGGGGCAGCACGGGGCTGAGGGTGGGGTGCAGGCGCTGTGTCGGGGGGGGGTGCAGCGTGACAGGTCTGCTGAGCACAAATGTCACCGTGGCCTGAAAGAACCACGATCCGCTGCTCGAGGAGTGTGACAACCCAGCCTCCTGGAAAATAGCACTCCGAGTCCTTTGCAAAGGAATCAAATGAGGAACAAGGCTATTACCTCGTGTCAAACTGTGCCTAATAAAGAAATGGAAATCCCCTACTCAGCCACAAAGAGCAAGGAGAGGTAGGCTCACGCTGTGACACAAATAAATGAACAGTGAAACAGCAATGGAAAAACAGGGGCCCAAGCATTATAAGAAAATATCAGACCTGAAAATGATTGCCTGTCTTAAGCAATAGACTGTAACAAAACATATGTTACAAATACGATCTGGTTGTGCAATCTAGTTTTGCTATTACAGAGAAATGGATTTGGGGCCATAAGTGTTAGCTTCTGTGCGTATCTCCCTATCTTTATATCACAAGAGGGAAAAAAGAAAGCCAACGCCAATATTTGCACCTGGGGAGCCTTGTATCTGTTCATTACCAGATAGAGGAGGCATTAGCAGATACATGGAGATGCTGGCGCGTCTTTTTTCCTTTGCACAGCACTGCTAGACATTCGTGTTGCCTCTTGTTCTTCCAACAAGCTGGGAGGATCCAGATCCGCATCCCCTTGTCTTGCAGGGCAGCGTGAAATAAACAGGGCTTCTTGGAAACACCAGGACGTGCCTGCGTGGGACAACTCACAGGGTCTGCATTATCTCTTACCATATGCAAGTGCTACATCCAGTTTACTGACTCCTTACTCCTGAGGTGTTGCTATTGAGAGTACGTGTAACTTCTGCACGCTTTTTCCGCCCTCGGTTTCTTTACCGCCAAGGCAGCAAGTACCTCTGTGAGCAGCAGGGCCCGTGAAGCGTCGCCCCAAAGGGGCACAGCCGGGTTATCAGCGCATCACAGAACCAGGTACGTTGGAAGAGACCCTCGGCTCATCACATCCGACCCCCCAGGTGCGCTCAGGCTGCGTGCGGGGGCCGGAGATGCCCCCTTCAAGACAGCCGCGCTACTTCTGCCGTGCCGCACCGCGCCGGAGCCGCTCGGCGGGCTCACACCCGCCTGTCCCCGGGCCACAAGCCCTGGTGCTGCCGGACCCCCGGGGCTCACCGAGGGCTCCCCGGCAGCCGGGGCCGGGCGCTGTCGGCGGCGGGGCCGGGCCGGGGGCGGAGCGGGGGGGCACGGCCGGAGGCGGAGCCGCTCCGCTGGCGGCTCCGGCGCTCGGCGGCGGCCGGGCACGGGGCGAGCACGGCAGCGGGAGCCGCCGGGAGGTAAGGGGCCGGGGCTGCCGCGGAGGGGCTGCGGGGCTCGGCACCGGGGTCCGGCCGAGCCCCAGCCGCTGCCCGCGGCCGTGCCCGGGTTTCTCGTCCCCGCTCCCGCAGCGCCGGTGCCGGGAGGGAGCGCTGCGTGCCCCGGGCGTGCCCCGCTGTAGGTCTGGGGTCGGGGTGCTGCCGCCCCCGGGGCCGGGATGGAGCAGGGGGACGGGGGGGGGGGGAGTTACCCGCGGTTCCCACTTGTGCCCAGCCCGGCGGGGCTTTGCTCCCCCGCAGCCTGCAGCCCTGCCCGCCCGGGTCGGTGCTGCCCGAGGACGGGGGTTTGTAGGAGCCGGCTTTGTAGGAACCTAAACTTCTGCGGGTAGGTAGCGCAGTGAGCGAGTAGGCAGCGTTTGCATTGCGTTTGGCTGGTTTTCCTGTGAGGTCTCTTTGGTAAGCGTAATTTATTTCTCCCTAATGCCGCTCTTGGCTATTAGCGAGCCCTGCGTGCTTGCTGCCTGTGTTTCTGTAATAACAGAAACTGCGAACGCAATTAATAGGCTGCAGGCACGTATTTCATCGAATAGCCAGTGGCTACCAAAGCTGGTTGGGCAGGAGCGTGCTGGAGATGGCTGCGTGCCTGCCTGGCTGCACTCAGGTAGTGAGCGCGGGCTCGCCCTGCGTTTTTACCAGTGGGTAGAAGCGAGCGCTTTTATTCTAGAGTTGTCTTAGCGAGATGCGTTCAAGTGCCTCGTGGGCTCTGCCAGTGAAATGATCATTGTGGTGCTTAGTGCGTTCATAAGGAGCAGCAGTTGCTGGGTCTCAAAAGTGAACGGGCTGAAGGCAAATGACAGGAACATCGCTGGAAGAAATAGGTGTGTGCTTTCTTTTTCATAATGGGGGGGGGATTTTTTTTCAAATTTCAGCTGTGTCGGATGGTGCATGTGCTTCTCTGTTGTCTGCATTTTCTGAAGTATTTGTGTAGTACGGTCAGATGATTCAAGCGGCTGACCCTCCCTGGAAGGCAGTTAATATTTCTGTATTTGTTGTGGCCGCAGCGCTGCTTTTGTTGGCGTTAGCTGAAGGACTGTGCAGTGCAGTTGCCATGAATTTAAGTGGAGGGGGATGAGAAGAGGGAAAAGAGGAACTTTAACTTTTCTGAGACAGCCCAGACTTGTCAGCGAAATGGGGATACAATTTCTGACCGTCCTGCACTTCCCGCAGAACAGCCCTTCCCGCACATCGCTTAGCTGGGGGAGCCGTGTCCCAGCCCAGGAGAGGTGCAGGTGAGCGGGTGGTTACCCCTCGATGAGCGGAGGGGGAAAATACCAGCCTGCAAACCAGCCCAGCGCTGGGGCAGGACGGGACTGAGCCCTGGGGTGGGCTGGGGGGCCCCAGCTGGGAGCCCCCGGCCCTGGGGGTGATCCCAAGCGAGGGCTGGCCGTGCTGTGCCGTGCCGTGCCGTGGCAGCCCCGCGCAGCCGCTGCCCAGCCCTCTGCTTGCTGCAGATGAGCCAAACCCGCTCAGGGGCTGTGTTGGTTCGTAAGGCAAGTACGCGATGTTTCCTTTGTAAATCGTGGGGAAATCCCTTTATTTTCTCTGGGGCGTAAGGATATGGCATGCTGGGAAGAGCACCGGGCTTGCGTTTCCAGGCTTGCCTAAAAAGTTAGAGCGGAGCCCAGCAACTTCACGTCCCCCCAGTGGAAGCCGAGGGAGGCAGAGTGGTGTTTCCTTCTGTTTTTTCTCCCTGCAAGGGGAGTGGGATCGGAGCGCTTGCGTCCTCTCCTCAGCTGATGGCAACGAATGACTCTATCCTGGCGTGATCTCACTTTTGGCTGCTGTAACGTGTATTATACTTCTCAGGGTGGGGCTGGGCAAAAGGGAAACGGGAATCGTTGTGTGTGTATGAAAATGCTGAGCTATCCTCAATTCCTTTGCCAAGTTGTCTGTGCGTTGTTTAATTCAAATAATTCCATACACGCAGCCTTGCAGGTCTGTTTGAAAAGGCAGAAACAGTATCCGTAACCAGGAATAGCCCTGCGGTTCGGAAAAACACGGCTAACATCTGTTACCGCGACTTCGGTTTGTTCCTCTCCTGGTATCAGCAGGGTGACAGGTCAGTCGGCCAGGTCCGACGTCCTGCGCCAGACCCTGGGTGGCTGGTGGTGACCCCCAGAGTTGTAACCCCAGCTCCTGCCCGGTGGGGCAGGGGAAAGGCTTCAGGCCACCTAGCTGCCCGGGGCTGGTCCCCGACGGCAGGCGGTGGCCGGTCGGTGTGGGTCTCTGCGGGCTGGGTCCGTCTCCTGCGCTCACCGCGCTCGGTGTGACGGAGCCGGCTGGGGTGTCGGTGCTCTGCGCGCCGGGCCTGCGCTGCTGTAGGGGCAGCGTTTTCTCTCCTAGCACCTTTTATCTTCCCTTAATCTATCCCAGGTTGAATACTGTAGGCAGTTGAAGCAGAGCCATTTCATGCTTTGATGTGTGTTTATTGGCTCTAGCTTCTCATTCTCTTGCCTTTTTTTTGCCTTTTTTTTTTTTAATTAAATTAGCGCTCTCTTTCCCACCCCACCTCCCCAAACAAAAAGAACGAGAGCAGAGGAGGCAAAAAGTGAATTAAATGACTTTGTGTTTTTTTGTGAATGGGTTTTCTTGCCTTCCCCCTGCCTTCCTTGCTGCCTTCTGTAAGATCCCTTCATAATTAAAATATTATGACTATCCTTATGGTAGCCCTTCACTAGTGGCAAGGATCCTAATTTGACGTCAATGCAAAAATACTAGTTTCTGGCATAAGGGCAGATGACATTTCATCAGCTAGTGCATGCCCATTTTTTTTTTAAACCACAGTGCTAAGACCATATGGGCAGATAATGAGTTTAAGCTGATAAACAGCTTACAGATTTGCCCAAATAAAGGACTTTCTTCCTAGAAGACACGTTTTCCTTTAAAATAAATAATGCAGTTCCTGTGTTTTTATTTAATTATCTCTGGTCCTGTTTGTTCTCACCAGGCTGCAGGAAAACAGACACAACTGCCCTGGAAACAGAAGCTACTGGATTTATGGGGCCGTGGGTCTTAGCTCAGGAAGGACTTGAAACGAGAAGCTCAGATGCTACAAAATTGAGGCTTTAAGTATCTAAATAAACAGATGGTGGTCCAAGTTGTATTCGGAGAGTGTTGTGAGGTAGTGCATAGTTCTTGACATCTTGAGGATGAGTCATTGCATGAGGTGGTTGTAGGTCCAAGGTCTGTCTGGGAGCTATAATTAAATGAGATGAATATCTATACTTCTTGCTAAGCCTCTGAGGCTGCTGAAGCAGCCCTCGTTTGGGGGTTTTGTTGCAAGATAAAGCCTACTTTTGCTTTTTTAAGAGTCTCTCTGGCTAAAGTTTGTGTTGATCCTCCCCCCAACTTAAACTTAAGCTCTCATCGGTAAAATCAGAGAGAAAGATTTTGGATCCTTTTTTTTTTCCCTATAAAAAAATCAAAATAGTACAGCGAGGGCTGGGAAGCTGAGGTCTCTAGTTGTGACTTCAAAATAGTAGCTCAAAACCAAGTAATGTATTTGCATGGGAGGGCACAGCCCATGTATCTCTACCCCAAAATGCATAGAAGAGAGCTATTTAGGGTCTGAAATTGCTTATTCCGTTCTAAGCTATTTCTTAAGTTCTCCCTTTTTTAAAAAGCTTGGAAATGGTTGCTAATCTTAATTCTAAATAGTAAAAGAAGGAGGAAGAAGAAGGTTGTACAGAAAAATGAGTCCAAACAACAGTATTGTTACTCATGACGCTTACTCCCTCTAAAGCTTCCTTGAATATTTTGTGTTGTCCATTCCCTCCTCTCCCACCACCTCTCAGCACTGGGAAGATTGCTGGAGTTTGTGTTTCATATGAGGGTATGTTCTGGATGCCCAGACTTATGCTTTCCGACGGCTGCTTTCGGTCCTACCGCTGCTTGGACTCTGCCATTCAGCATCCCTTGTGTCTGTCCCTTCCCTACACCAGCCTGTCTTGCTTTCTCATCACCGTGGAGTCCTGAGTTTCCAAAATGGTGAATGAACAACCCTATCCCTTAGTTCCTGGCAGAGGATTCAAATGGATTCAGTGCCTGTTGAATACTTGATGGAGCTTTTTCTTTGTTTTTTTTGGCCTCCACCTCTCGCCTTGGACCTAATTTACCACTTCTCCATCGGTAAAGATCTGTCATGGGCTGAAGGTCCAAGATCTGTCAAGGTGCTGAGGCTGAAAGTGGCCACAGGAAGGCATTGTGTTAAACTTACTTTTGTTAACCACACCAGCCACTAAAATAGTTTGTCAGCGTGTTTTTATTATTTTTTTTTTGCACCGATAAGGCTTAAAGAAACAAATGATTTAAAGATGTTTTACTCTTACAAATTGACCCCAGATGGGATTTGCTTCTGCACCTCTGCTACCTTCTTCTGCTTATGTGGATGCTTCATGTTTGCTGGACTGAGACCAGGCTTACAATGTGCAGTGGATGTTACATGACAATTGAGGGTATTCCTATGGTATATTTTTTTTCCCTCACCAGCTTCAGTTAAAAAAAAAAGTTGTAGCTGTCCTCAGAGAAGACATAAGTGGGTTTTTGACCACCACAGGTTTTTAGTGAGGGTTCTATTTCTGCCTGGGATCCCTTGTATCTGTGTAGTCCCTCCAAGAAGGATTCCTACAATTAGAACATCCCTAGAGGTTCTTACCATATTTGTGTCGTTTGTTTGTTTTTCTCTATCAGGATGTTTGCTTTGATATATATTTACTCCATAAACTTGGTCTAAAATGGAAGCATGCAGCTACTTGATAAATAGATTGAAAGGTCACTGTGGAAATATCTGTTCTTGAGCCCAAATTAAGGTCAGTTTTCTTAGACCAGTGTATCACTTGAGGAAGAAACAGAAGATGCTTTGGACGAGATGCAGTGGTAAAACTTCTGTCCGTGTACTTGGTATTACTGGCCTTTATGGCCATGAAAAAGGGGCTGCGTGATCTCGTGGGTCAGGGCATAGGTCCGGATTTTCTCTGCTCAGCTGTTGTGAGTGTTTAGTTAGTTAAGCTCTGTTCCTGCCCTTCTCTCTCTCTCGTTTAGCTGGCATACAGCTGTGTCAGAGCGGGACTTCCTGAGGGTGTCTGCATGGTGTCTGATGTGGTCTGGGGTTTGTCCAGGTTAGTCTTTGGGAAGTGGTGGAAGAAGCATCGTGTTGATCCTGGGGAAGCGGAACCGAACCAAGCTGCTAATGTGAAAAGTCGCGTAGAACAGCAGAGATAATAATAGCTCTTGTATCCTCTCAAACTTCTCACTTGAGTCATAAACAGCTTTAAATGAATTTTATGCCATTCCAGATGTCTGGAAAGCCAGCAGAACAGCTGAGCGGGTTGGGGTGTGGGACCATATGGTGACTTGTTCTCTGTGGTTCAGTGGCACAGCCCCACAGGGGCTCAGGAGCGGTGGCCGCTCGGGTTGTGTGTTGTGCTTTATTCCCGTGCTGAGCCTTTCTCCAGCTCTGAGCTTCTCGTAAGGCTCAGCAATGAAATTGTAACGCTAGCAGCTTTTTTTCATGGCCCGATGCCCAGTTTGAAGAAGGGTGATTTTGGTCATGTTGCTAGACATACATATTTATGGCCCCATTTTATCTGTTGAATTTAATCTGTTGGGGTATTTTTAACGTTATTGTGGAAACAGTTACTATATTTATTCTTTATGAAAAGCTCAGTGTAAGGCGGTCCACGAGGAGGGAGTTCAGAGTAATAAAGATTGCACCAAATGATGGTGTCTACGCCTCTTCGGGGAAAAAAAAATGGACTAAATGAGCTGACTGGCAGCTTGCCTGTTCGTGAGACATGGCCCTCGCAGGGCACTGAACTGGAACGCAGTATGCTGGGAAAGCTGCGATAGGATTTGTTCTTGGCTCACTTGATGGCACATCTCGTTTTCTTGGGGAGTAAAGAGAACCAGATCTTCTTGTGCACGGAGCTGTTACGCCTGGCCTGGGCTGGTTTCTCAGACCTGCTGAGAACCTGTTTCTCATGGAAGACTCTGGGACCTGCAGGTACCTTCCAGCCAAACTTGCCAAAGCCCGCTGCCAGGGTAAACGGGAGAGCGTTTTGGAAACTCGGTACGCTTTGCAGTGGGAGTCACTGTCACTGTCATCAATATTCCTCTTCCTGTAAGCGTTTGGACCATTGGTGGGGCTTAGATGGTGTCTACAACAGACATGCATTAGAAATCATGGAGAATGAAGGACTGAATGTCCCAAAAAGTTCTTAAGAGGGCTGGATTGGGATCTGATATATTTTTGAACTGCTGGGTTCTCGTTGTTCCTGTTAATGTCAGGGGGGATTCTGAGAGCCGCGTGAAATGAGGCGCTTATCTTGTGTTGATCAACAAAGCTTTTGCTCCCTATGGGAACATGGCTGAAGCACAGACGCGTGACAGGCATCTTCTGGAGCTGCACCACACTGTTTTCCAGAATGAGATGCAGGAAATGCTGGGAGTTACTTCTGCGAATGCTCAGGGCGTGAGGCTGGAAGGACCGATAGATCTTTGACCTCTGTTTTCCTTCAGCAGCCTGAGACCCAGCTTGCTGATGTGATGCGTGACTGGGTCGGCAGGCCTGGAAAAAGACCTTCCAAACAGATTAGGATTTGAGCTCAGCATGGTGCTTTGCCAGGTTACCAAAAACAAAACAAAAACAAAACCTCTTCTTTTAAGCGTTTGGTGGGTCACATCAGTCATTAGCAAGTCTGATGAGATTAAGAAGGAACAGGCTTCCCAAAGGTGGATGGATGAAGGTTGCTATTTTTTCTTTTTTTTTTTCCTCTCGCTGTGCTGAAAGGAAAAGAAGGTTTCATGCTTTGCATTTTGTGTGTTCATATTTTGATACTGCGCTGGGGAAGGCTTGGCAGGAGAAGAATCAGTTGAGTTTACAAACATTAATTTTCTTTGTTAATGCCACTACAGGTATTTCCAAGCCTCAGTTTGTAGTGGATTTCTCTCAGAATTTCTGCAGGGAGAAGCTCTGAAGCATTGCAGTAGCCTTGGGGAGCAGAGGGTATTGGGCAGCGAGTGGGACTCTCACTCGCAAGTCCTCTCAATGATTTTGGTGCTCAGAACTGGGGAGTACAAATACCAGCACCACCAGCATCAGCCTGCTGTGTAAATAAAGCCTCTTCCTGTGTGGGCAACTTGCTTTGCTTTTCTGAGCATCTGTTTGGCCAGCGGTGAAAATGGAGATGGTTGCCTCGGCATGTGGGTGTGATGCATGTTCCTGTTAGCTAATCTCGGCGATGTGCGTTGGAGCTGGGCAGCCTCATGGCTTGCAGTTCGAAAGCGTGAAGGTTTAAAGTGGTGTCAGCCACAAGCTTGCCTCCTTAGGAAAGAGAAGTACCAGCTTGTAGTCCCTCTGAAGCAACAGGAGCCAAGGGTTTGTGGGCTGGAAGAAGAATTTACCTAGGATGGAGGACCTGAGAGAGAAGGATGCCTCATTCTAGCCTTTTAAACAAAGTCTGAGTGGTTTTACTTGGAGCTCTGTGAAGCATCTGTCTGGGGCTGGATTTCGCCCTTACACCACAGGGTGATGCAGTTGCATTTCCTTTTGTTGTTTTTCCCGTCCCGTCCCCACCTCCACTCCCCATCCCAGCTTGCTTTTTATGATCAAAGCTCCATTCTTTAAAGATAGGCCAATGCCATGTAACAGCGCGCAGAAAATCCCCTATGGGGAACAGTTCTGATTAGACATTGAGGAATTCTTTAATTCTCTTCAGACTCCTTACTATTAGGAACATCTTGTTGACAAAAGGTGTGGCTTTTTTCCTTGCTGTTGCTACCTCTTCCTTGGCTCTCTTCCTCCCCAGACGATATGCTCATTCCTTTTGCTCTCCCGTTGTCTTGTCTTATATCAACTTGGGTCCTTGGTTCTTGCATTCAGCTAGTTCTTTTATCTTCTACAGCACTCAATGAATGCTTAAAAATAATAAATATTAATAATGGGGTTCTTTGAACTGGCAGGTTCTTTAATGCTTAAGCTCACCTTTTCCTGCTGCTTATCCCCTATTAAAAGTTGCTATAATCTGCAGACTGTAACCGTAATAACTTCTGCCACAGTGGCTGGGTCTGTGACAAACATAGGATTATAGCTCCAGGTGGGGAAGTGGCAGTGGGAGCAGATAGCCTCAAAGGCACAAAGATGTTGTTTCAATTGAAATATTCTTAGCAATAAAGGAAGAGAAGCCAAAAAACTTAGATAAATAGTTCTATTCCCACACTAAATAGTCCTTCTTACATAGGTTTCCGCAGAGTGTCAGTGACCTATATAGGATAATCCTGTGTTGCACATAAAATCCTGCGTTTAGAAGGGGAAAAACATTCTTTCTGGAGAATTTATTTTAAGAAGGCTGTACTTTTGGAGATGCTTTCAAGTGAGCTCATAGGAAGCATCTCAAAACAGCAAGACAAACTGTGTCATTACTCTGTGTTTTCTTTTAATTCCCTCTGTCAGGTTAACCTCTCCCTAGAGCTACAGAGGAGAAAGCTGCTGCCTGCCCCCGTGCACAGAGTTGTCCACGTAACGTACAGGCCAGGCTCCAAAGCTTTCACCACGTGTATGTACACACACACACTTTTGGATATCAGCAGCATTTTTACTGCCTCAGATCACCCAGACGAGGGAACAAGTACAGTAAACAGGAATGAAGTGCGTGAGGTTTTCCCACCACACCTCCTTTCCTCTGTTAAACAATACAGCTAGAAGAAGAGAGAATCCTGAAGCGTCAGGGCAAACTTCAGGAAGCCTTATTTGTTTCCTGGCGTGGTGTTGGAGTGCCCCTGCTTAGGGAAGGCGAGCTGTGCCGAGGCAGAACCTCTGTTGGGTGGGTTGCTTCCCGGCTGATGTCTTCAGCAGAAACCACACAAGTTACTTCTTAAGGCTAGGACTGGCTGGGAGTTTTTCAGGGAGACGATTTGCATGCAGAAAATGCTGATTTATTGAAACCAATACTGCTTTGTGGGAAAGGGTTGGTCTCCGCTCAGTTCTCCTTAGGTGAATTTCTTGGGTTTGGAATAGAATTTCTTAGTCAAAACACAGATGCTGGCTGGGAGTCAAGTGGCTTTGGTTTTTCACCTATGCTGTCACAGATCCAAAACAGAGTCCTGAAAGCAGGTTTCTTACATGCCAGATATGTATGTCCTAACCACAAGACTGGTGTTCTCGTGCACATGGGTTTTTGCATGATGAATTCCAAGGTGGTTTCCATAGGTTAATACCTATGGGAAATAATAAAAAAAAATCTTAAAATCCCCCCCCTCCCCTCCCCCCCAAAAAAATGTGTTGGGGTGAGAAAATAGATTGCTTTCTACATGTCCTTGTGTTTCTTTGTGTCCTTGCTGTCTTTCTTCCCTGGTTCTGCAGGTTCATGGCTCCCCTGGATGTTATCTTTGCAGGGTGGAGTGAAAAATCTCTGGAGACCTTAAAAAGTAATCAGCACATCAGTCAGGAGAGGAGAAGAGTGACTGTCCCTAAAGCACTTCTGGTATATTTTGGCAGGGTCAAGGCCATACAAGTAAGAGTCTGGTTATAGGACGAAAATGCTCCTAAACCCCTGCCCTCTCCAAGGAGTGTTGTTAGAAAATGACCTTAAGCTGCCAAGGAGAATATAGCTGAACACGGCTGATACCTTTGTGCCTGGGCCATTGTTGTTGGGCAGGGTATGAAAAAATAATGCTTAGGGCAGGAGAGGAGCTTCTTGGAACAGGATGAAACGCTCTCCTGCTGGTTTGATTGCAGTGAGCTCAGCAAAGGAGGGGTAACACGTGGTTTCAGCAAGAGGCCTCTTTCTTCCAGTTTCTTCCCTCCTCCCATTTTATGGAGGGGAGAGGAAAGTGGTCCTCTCTTCGTACGTTCTTAATTCTCCTCAGAGCGAAAAGAAAGCCGTGTTGAGGTCTCCAGGAAGCTCTAGGTGTGTGCTTAGCCAGGGCATTTGATCTCTGTGGTTGTTGTCTGCAAAAGGCTCCGGATGTGGTGGTTGGGGGCAGCTCAGGCACCTGAACACTGATGTGATGCTTGGCTGCAGAGGGCAGCGTCTTGGGGCTTCCTCTGTGGTAAAAGGTGAAGTTGCAGAACTGAGGTGGTCACTCCAGCCCACTCTGCCTTCTCTCTTTTTTTTTTTCTTTTTTCCGTCTTTCAAAAAAGAAAAGGTGGGGGTAAGCTGGTGGTTTGAGCTCCAGCATTGCAGAGGCAAAGGAGAAACACTCCCTTTAGAAGCAAAATGTTTGAGGCTGTTGCTGTGTAATTGAGGTTTAAATAATGGCTGTTTCCGGAAACCAAATGCATCCTCACGTGGTCTCTGCTAACCTGTTTAAAGAAGACTTTTGTTCATGTTGTGGTAGATGAAGAGTCTGAGCTTGCCTCCTTGATTTACCTCCTCGTTCTCTGTTGAGTTGAAGTAGGAGGCACAAGGTGTGTTTATACCACGCAGAATCACGGGGCAGCAGAAGGACCAAGCAGATGACATCCAGAACCAGGGTGTCCGTACAGCTCTGCTGACTTTAGCAGGTAGGTCTGGAACCCACGTGTTGGCTCTGGGACCCCCATAATGTCAAAGCAGTCCTGGGTGCGAGATGAACTCCAGCCTGTGTGTGATGATGTAGAGGTGCAGGCCCCAGATGCAGTGTTTAAAAGAATAAACAAAAAAACCTCTAAGCCTTGCTCTTGTGTTTTTGGTGATAGGCAATACTTCTCAAATATTAGGTGACAATTATCTCTTAGTATTTTAACATAAAATTTATCTAAGAAAGGAAAATATTTTTCTTAAATTAATCAAATTTTCTTCTTCTGCCTCTTCTTCTGGTTACAATCATTGGAAAAAAACTCTAAAAAAAGCCTTTAAGAAGCTGATTGTTAAGGTTCCCTAGGTCCCCAGGAGGATGAAGATAAGCTGCTGTTTTTCTTCAGAGGCTTAGACTGTGCTGTTAATGATCACTGGCGTTTGGGGATGATGTGAGACCTTTTCAAGGATTAGACCACTTACCCACTAAAGTCAGTTTGCATCTTCTAATCAGTGAATGACCAGACTTCTCTGCACCCACTGCATGTCTGTATTCTGCACATTAGTCAAGTATACAGTATACTTAAATTAATTAGAAAAGCAAGCTATTGATCTAAGACTTCACACTTTTTTTTCCTTCTTCTTAATCAGGGATGAAGAACTGAAAAAAATTGGGTTAGTGAGAAAATAGTTTCATTAAGTTGAGAACTTATAGATGCGTGTCTCAGAGATGTATGCTGGAGCTGGGTTGCAAATTTGTCCTGTTGAACTAAGAACAGATTGCACTAGGACAGCCCTGGGGAGGGCTAGCCAAAATCTAGACCAGGGCTGCATGCCCAAACTGTTCAGTGGGACTGCCTTGCAAAATCCTTCCTGTGGCTGGATCTGTACTGCGGGCTTCAGTGGTGCCGTCTGGGGCTGGTTGTTTAAAGCTGAAGCAGCCCCAAAGAAGCCATGTAGTGGATCTATAAAGCATCCTATAAAGTTATACCTGTAGACTGTCCTTTAATGTGAAGCTGCAACCTTCAGCTGTGATCTTTAATTCTTTATAAAGTGCAACGGTATGGAGTAGGACCAAAGATTGATTTTTAAACAGAATGTGATTAAATGTAAGAATGCCTCAGTTTGGCTGTCTTGCAGCTTCGTGACTCTGCATGGACAAGTTTTATCACTTCCTCCACCTTTCCTGTTCTGCTCTCCCTGATCCCTCATCACTCTGATTTGTGATGAAGTAAGGCAAGGATTTGTCCAGGTACTGTATTGCTTAGCAAGGAGGTGGTGAATCAGATGCTGTTGTTGAAACTCGTGATAAGGCAATTTTCTCACCCTTCCAATAGCTGTAAATGCATTTGAAAGAAGATTCACATTGCTAGTAGCATGCGTTATTGTGTGTATACTCCTGGAAACAAATCAGAAATGGACTGGTAGGTAGTGAATTGGTGCGGCATTCCTGAGTGAGCAGCTTGGGCAGGCACCTGAGCTATCCACGTGCTCGCCCACCAGCGTTGCTCAGAATCCTCCTGGCAGATGTTGCCTCTCTGTTTTGTTTCACAGTGATTTTCTACCACTTACTTATTGAGGTTTCTGCATGGTCCACAGCATCTCAATATCTCACGGTTGCAAATGGGCTGTATCTCTGTGGTACCTTTTCGAGGCAGAGTCCTCTTTCATCGGTAAAATGGGCAGAGGTAATGTCAAATCGAAATGACTTGCCAAGGGTGTCGCAGGAAACTTGTGACAGACGAGAGAATGAAAAGTCTTGTTTAGAAAGAGTCACAATCACTTTCTTCCTTAATAACACCTACCCGAATTCTTCTCCTATGAAAGACATTTCACGCTTGAAAAATGGGAAGGGAGTATTTCCTGCCTTACTGGAAGAGTTTTCCCAGCTAAATAAATAGCTTTCTCCACCGCTCTCTTGGCTGCATGTCCCATACAGCTCGGTATTCTGCTGTTGCTCTTCTCTTGCCCGTGTTAATTGTGCATTCGCTAAATTTGGATAGAACGCCCTTTTCTCTGTAAGCGAGTCTTTGGGGGTGTGTGTGTTTCTCACAGGAAAAACAAAGAATTTCTGAAGTTTTGGGAGAATTGAGGGGAGAATCTTATCACAGCCAAAACAGTGCGCGTTTTGTGGTTTGGGGATGCGCATTAGAGCATGGGAGACTGGGGATCATGGCCCTGGGATCCGAACCTCATTTTTCCCCATCTAAGCACGGCCTCTCTTGCCTTCTGACTGCAAACTTTTGACCTGTTAACTTTCTTGGAAGTGCGCACAGGTTCACAACAAGCGTTCTCCTTTGAGCAGACTGGCGTTTTCAGAATGTTTCCCCCAAAAAAATATATACAGGGAGGATCTAATTAGGCCTAATAGTCCTTAACATGTTAGCAACGCCTTAAGTCCTACCATTTAGTGGCATCTCAGGAGTGCTGTGGTCCTGAAGCATTTACCTGTTTTCACTGCAGAAATCCTGATCAAAGGCACGAGGTAGTGAGATGGCTGCTTTCTTCACCCCCAGGCGATCCTGGGTGCTTCCATGAGAAAGCAACGGTGCTTTGGAGCTGTTAAAAAGGCACTCGCTGTTGAAACTTCCCAGGCTCAGACGGGGAGTTGCTGAGTATTAATGCCAGTTGTGCAGTTCAACATCACGGCTTTGTTCCTGAAATTGTAATAATATTTAAAAAAAAAAATAAAAATCATCTTTGATCCTGATGAGGAGCTCCAGTCCCTGAGCTTGTATCGAATCTGGGTCAAAGTTTTAATTTGATGCTGAGTACCCTTGGTGGCAGCTGCAATTAGTGGGCACTGCGTGTGCTCAGCCCTTTGAAAGTAAAACTGTGTGTGTACGTTGTGTACAGAAGCAGAGATCTCGGGGGGCATTGCAGCGTCTAAGATGTTGCCCCTGTAATAGTTTCTTAATGAAACCCCAGACAGTTTACATGGCTTCTCTTGAACTTCAGGACTCTGCTTTTCTTGAGCGTATTTGAGGCTTCTAGCCTGGCAACTCCTCAGAGCTTTCTATTAAGGTATTAAGGGGCAGAAAACCAGTTGGTTGCCTCAAGCTGAGGAGGGAATGCTAGACTTGAAGGATTATCTCAGCGCAATGAATTTTAAAGACTTTTTGCTATACATGTGCGGAAAGCTATCAAAATGCTAATGGTTCTGCGGGCTTTTTTTAACTATTTCAGTATAGAGAGCAGTTGGGGTGGTAGTGGGGAAGAATGATGCTATTTAACTGCCAAAGGATGGGCCAGCCAGAAATTAAGTGTTAAATAGCTTTTCATCTCTGTTAGCCAGAACTTCTCCAGCGATAAGGAAGAATGATGCTCCTGGCATCAGGACGGACCAGTTCGGGATCAGGCCGGGTGACTCCTGCAGCCCCTTCCCGGGCTGAGGGAGCAGGCTGGAGGCTTGGTAAATGGCAGTACAGACACATTTTTGGGACACACACCTTGCCCAAGGCTCTGGGGGTGCATCTGTCGTGCAAGAGGTGTGCACGGCTCTGCTGTCAGCACAACCCATCCAGCTGAGTCCTGGGACCAGGTGGGTCATCCTGGCTGCAAATTCCTTGCAACAGTGGAGGCATGTCCTCTGTGTGCTTACTGTGCTTCTTCACCACTAAGACTCTGATTCTCCTGGCTTTCTTACCTCACTGTCTTCACCGAGGGCAGGCTCAGGCTCCAGGTTTACAGCTGAGAGGACTGTGTGTGTTTGTTCCGTGGCAGCTGTGACCTGGGCAGCAAGGCTTGTCTCGGGGGGCCGCGCAGATCCTGGATTGGCACCAGCCCTGTGCTGCTGCGCCTGCCCAGAGCAGCTGGGCTGGGGTAAGTCTGCTCAGGAGGCCGGCGGGCATCCTCCTCTTGGGATATTAGCTGTATCTGGGAGGAACTTCTGTTCCATTTGTTTAGGCTTTTGGCTGAGGTTTTGAAATGTCGGGAATATCTCATTCAACTCTACAGAGATTCTGTTAATGTTATGCTTTGGAGCCAGGTAAACACTTGGATAACTGGCAATATAAATAACTGAAATTATGAGTGTTATTAAACCCATGAGATTCTGTCATTGCTTTAGCTGTCTCTGAAATATCTTAGAGCAATGGGTCTGTCTGTGCTTATCTTTTTAATCAGGCCTAAGCAGGCAATTTCAGCCCCCAAGAGAGCCTGAATCACTGAGCTGCAGGGATATCTTTGCCATTAAGTTTGTGACTTTTAGGTTTCAATGAACTTTCAGCGTATTTTTTATTTTGTTTTGTTTTTAAGGCATATTTGTTTTTAAATATTAGCTCTCTGCCAGCTTGTTTCGTATCTTCAAAGCATCGGTGTTTTCCATCTTGCAGCCGAAATCCAGAAGAGTATGACTGCCAGCACATACCACCTGGGGGCAGGAGCAAGGGCAGGCAGTAGGGGAAGGATTGCTGCAAGGATCTGCCTTGGGGCTGGAGCCAGGAGGACGCCAGATGAAGCAAAGGCAAGGCAGATGGGCAGGATAGCAGTAAGAGACTGGAGTAGGCTTCTTCTTTCCCTTTCAACAAAGGTGTCATGAGGTATTGCTTCGCTTGGGGCATCTTGAGCTAGATTGGGTAGGACACTGGGGAAATCAGCTTTAGAGACAACTCTTTTGACTTGGATTGTTTTCAGTGATATAAAGACACGGCTGGTGCATAGTGAGCTAGGAATGGGGCATTTGTGAAATCCAGTCTGTGTGTTGACCATGATTCCCTGTGTGGCTTTTAACAAATTGATTATTTTGTGTGTGTGTGTGTTTGGGAGAGGGAAGAGATTTATTATTATTATTATTTTTATTTAAAAATCTTTATGCTTTGTGTTTTTCCCAGCATGGACAGTTACAATCTATGTACCTAAAGTCTGTTTTCAGTGGACTCATCTCTGCCTGATTCTTACATTTCTCAGTGAGTGGCTTTAGGTATTGCAAACAATACCTTTCAATAAGAAATTATTCCCCCTGAAATGTTTCTGATCACTGGAGAAATCTCATTATGTTTTTCAATTTAGAGCTACTTATTTCCTCGTACAAAGTATATTTTGATTAATGTTGAAAATTTAAGACTGCATGCATAAGGAGATGGTTTTTATTGTGTCTGTGGTTGTTTTGCAGACAGAAGTAAGTGTGCAGTGACTTGCTTTTCTGGTCCTGAATTTCTCTAAGTACCTTCCAGTTTCCATTTAGTTTTGTGTGTGTGAAGAGAGTGGAGCCTGAGCTGCATTCTCCCACCCACCACAACCCCTTCTTCCATGCTAATGGATGACAGTATTGGCAGTGGGAAAAGTAGGACTTAGAGGAATGTATGTACGTGATGCATCAGCCTCACTTCTATGATTCAGTATGCAGCTAATCTCTGCAGATTAAATACTAAACACAAATGCAAACCCAAATCCTTTGCCATTTCTGAAGAAATCTGCTGTTTGGAGCTGGGCTTTTGGATGAGTCTGAGAGGCAGGATCCTGGGCTGGCTGAAGAGGGAGGGGGACATGCAGTCATGATCCTTGGAGGTCGTGTCTTGGAAGGGAACGGTGTGTCTTGGAAGGTTACCGTCTTTGATGAAAAGCAGTGCAGGTGTTCATTTTATTTACAGTTGCCTTGGGAGAGTAATTCTTGTGTAAAATAGAATGGGAATGTCTGTCTTCTTCCTTTTTTTTCCCTTTTTTTTTAACTTGCCTGCATAATTGAAAAGCCCTGCTTCTCTTTGCTGCTGACTGAATATAGAAAGAAAGGGTGCTGAAGTGCTGATTGCCA
This sequence comes from Anser brachyrhynchus, assembly GCF_964034855.1. Lineage (NCBI taxonomy): Eukaryota > Metazoa > Chordata > Aves > Anseriformes > Anatidae > Anser > Anser brachyrhynchus. Next base: position 13,398,169 of record NC_137699.1, on the reverse strand, counting down.
GAAACCACCGTCCTGTACCAGCCTGCAGCTGTTGGCCTCGCTTGCACATACTGGTCTGTTTCTGAGGTGAGAAGGGTCACAGGAGATCCAGCCCACAACAGTAAGCAGAGAAAGCTTTCCCATTTTCTCAGGCTGGACAGATCAGTGTCCCAGACCAGATCTCCCATTAGAGGAACAGCGGGAGCTATTTATATGGGAGCTATTCTTCCCTGAGAGATTTTGGTATTTATTGCAGCAGGAATTCTTTCCAGCAAGAATCTTCATATTTCCAGACTCTGATTGAAGAGTACCCAGGACGTGCACCAGCATGGTGGATAGGATACCTCCTGGGAAAGGGAAAGTCTTTGGTTCAAATTTTGGCTTGAAGTTGTGCAAAAGGAGGATCTGAACCAGTTTGCAGTATGCCAAAAGCCAGGCACTCGGTCAGATTACCTGCTGTTGGATGAGGTGTGGTTGTTGTCCATGTGTGGTCTTAGCCCATGGCAACTGCAAGGTAATGCAATTTAGCAGAACTCTATCATTGCTAAATTAAATTACCTGACATCAGCTTCAGGGGATGAGCATGCACAAGGAGAGCTACCACAGCTCAGTTGGAGTACAGCCTACTGCTACTCCGCTCTGCCACAGCTTTACCAGGGCCTTACTTGGGTGGCCCAGTGACCAAGCAATAGGTAATAGCCAGCTGCAAGGAGAAGGAAGGTCTAGTTGTGCCTCCAGTTAATGGATATTGCCCGTGAATCTCATAGCATTTTGAAGGGTTGCAGTCTGCTGAGTTTGGGGTTTACGGAAATAGTGGTTTCCAGCAATTACCTTATCTGGTTTAAAAAAAAAAAAAATAGTTTGCCTTTCCAGCAGATGTTGACTCCTCTGCCAGTAGGGAGGGCCTGTTGCCTGTAAGAGGTACTGGTGCCAAACACATCTTGTTCTCCTGGGAATGTGTTTCTCTGAAGGTCCCTTTCATCTCCAGTGAATTCTTGTGCTTCAAATACAGGAAACATTATTGTTGTGGTTTTTGCCCCCCCCCCCCCCCCCAGCTCCCCACCAAATAACTGTGAGAACTTTCTTTTGGTCCTGTTTGATAGTAGACCAAGCGGCAGTCTGTCCTAATCTTCAGTTCCTTTATCTCTAGGAATACCAGAACGTGCTGAGTGATGTGGTCTTGCCCATGGACAACTCAGCAAGCCTTGGCAGCCTGGAGCCATGCACAAATTGTCTTCTCTAAAGGGGTTTTGGAAGGGAATTGGAGTAAAATGGTGTTGGAGAGGGTCTAGGACAGCACTGTGGCTCTCCTGTGTTTGCAGTAGGAAGAGCTAGCTGCTAGTGAAAGCTTCTGTAGCAAGCCTGTGTCTGCGTTACCTGAGGCGACCAGGAGCTGTCTTTCCTTTGGTGGGCAGTGGGAGGACCACGGCTCCACCTGGCCCCGTCCCCATGGGTCGGCGGCTGAGCAGCACCTGGCAAGGTGGGGCTCAGGGCTGGCACCAGGAGTGGGGGGCCAGGGCTTGCTCCAAGGAAACCTTCAGTCCTCTGCCTCCAGAGCTCATCTTGGGGGGGCGAGCACGGCAGCGGTGGGCAGTGCTTTCTGCAGTCCTGGCAGTTATGGTCTGAGGCGTTTGGTGTTGGTGATGGACACCGGCAGTACCATGGCAGCATTATTACAGATGCTTCTGTGTCCTTGCGATTTGGCTACGTGTGCTGCTGTCTTCCAAGCCAGGGCCGAGTTCTCCAATTATTGGCTGCTAGAAGCTTGTTGTGAGCCCTATTGTTCCCATTGTCTCCCAGAAATCATTTCCATTTGGCCCATTCTTTTCCCCAGCTCCCATCTTTTTCCTTTACTGGGATTCTCTGGAAACTGCAGTCAGGATGTATTCCTTAAACATACATGAGGTTTAGCATCTGTTGTTTGTGACACAGATCATTGCACATGGCATAATACATGTGCAAATTCATGCACAGCCAGCTCTCACTGCACAATGAAGATTTGGTTAAATGGGAATTAGGATTAATACTGGATTTAAGTTTCTCGTAGTTGGCTGGTAATAACCTAATCTCCTCAAAGGCTGCAGGCAGGCTAGCAGCATTCAGCTCAAGGCCGTTGTTGTTTGCAAAACCTGAAAGAAATTGAATTTTGATACTAAGAGAGTTTAACCAGAGCCTTTCGAAATAGTACATGCTCTTCCTATCCCTGTCTCAAATGCAGCCTTTTAATTTCTTTAATATATGACATTCACCTGCGCTTCTAGGTCTGATGGGTGTTTGACAGTAATGCTTTTTCATTCCCTTTTGTAAGAGCATAGAGCTTCTGATTGGTTTTAGAAATGTATAAATTGCATTCTGAAAACTGATCTACCAAAGTCTCTGTATAGGCAGAGTGAGATACGTCTGTAGGGCAGCAAGCGCTCCCTAGTTTGACGTGTTAGCCTACCTCACGTACCTAGCAGGGTGCTGAACGTCCTTCAGGTAAGGAGGCCCAAGATGCTGCAGAACTGTGGAGCTTTTGGTGTGATGTGGTCAGTTCAGTCCAGTCTGGTTTGATTGCTGCTGTGGTACAGATGACCCGTGAGAAATGAGTTGGTGAGTCCGTGCAGGTCATAAAATGAATCACTGCATTTGACAGTAGGGCCCATGATTGGAAAACATGTTCTCAGGTGAATTCTTGCTTCTGTTTACTGTGGCTGCCGTGCAATTTTCTGCGTACCCGGTCTGGACTGAAAATCAGATGTTTAGTCATCTAGGTAATCAACCTTTAGTTGTAATTACTAGTTAAGGTAGAGTTTTTGCAGGCTTAGCCCTGCGTTCTCAAGCAGGATGGAGGGGCAAGGTTTCCCTGCATATCTGCTTTTGATTGCCTGCTTCCAGCCTTCTCTTGGATGGTAGTTTTGACTGGTTCTGCCTAAACTTCAAGAGCAAAGTGTTCTTCCATCTGCATCAATGCTAGCAGTAGCCTGGAAAAGTGATGTGCTTACTCTCTCTGCTTTTCCTCTGTTTTAAACCAACTGTCTGTTCTGTGGTCGCGTCCCCTTTGCAGAGGGTATCAAAGATCTCTGTAGTATGGTGGTGTATGGCACCGTCAATCAAGGTGACTACCTGGGCTATTGAGGCTGGAGGGAGAAGAGACACATTGACTAGATTTGAGTGGAAAGCTCATCCTGATACTGCTGATACAACTCAATGTCTTTGTTGTCAAAATGAAAATGGCTTATCTGCAGAGGTGATGATGAGGTGCCTTTATCAAGATGTTAATCCACTATCAGTTTGTGTTTTTTTTTTTTTTCCCCTCAGGTCTACTAATTCAGCCCCCACCCTGATGGATTTGATTTTTTTCCTGCTGCTTTGTGTTGGTTCTCCTTGTTAAGGTTGCCTTTCCTCTCATTGCCACCTTATTCAGAACCTGCTATGAAAAAATCCTCTTAAAACAGATAATCTTTAAAACATCGAACACAAAGCAGGACAATTCTTCAGAGGTTTCTTAAGTTTGCTCTGTCACTGTGTTGTCATTGGATGTGATGTTGAGAAATGCACTGAAGTTTTTCCTTCCCAAGGGTTTAGAGCCCACGTGATGACTTGATTAAGATTTGAAAGACACTGACTTAATTTATTGTTGCTAATACCTCTGTCCCCATTGTTTTCAAAGAATATGAAAGTGTCAGAAACATGAGTCAATTGGAATTCAGATCTATGCAGTGGCTTACAAATCCCCTAAAGCACGAATTTGTTGAAGGCAGGTTAATGGGAAAGTGCTGTTTTAGTTTGTTTTCTGGTTTGAGAGACCATAGGCCATCCTAATCTTTTCTTTCAGCTCTATTTCTTTATCTTATCTTCCACAGAGATTAATGGGAAGAAAAAGTGGATAAAGAGGGAACCCGGAGGCATCCAGCACCTGTCCGTGAAGGTTAGTAGAGAGCTGCGTGAACTGTCCCAGCACGAGAAGGTTTGTTCTGCCTAATTAAAAGCATCCAGCTTTCACTGTCTCTAGGAGACCGTAGCCCTCTCCAAGGAGCCAAGCAACTTGGTTTAAGTCATGTCACAGTTCAGGGAAGAGTCTCGTGAGCATCTTAAAACTGTTGCTTTGTTCAGTATTATGAGTGGTTGGAGGGTTTGCTCTATGGCTTTTCTGTGCGTTTGTGTGTGTAGACCGCTCATGCTTAGAACAATGCTGTGTAATGAGACAGAGCCACTCAGGGAGAGCCCTGGGGCGAGTGAAGCTCAGTGATTTCTAAACCTGTAAAAACTCCGAGAGCACGCGTTAATGCAGTTCTAGCCTCTAATGAGCAGATAGGGAGCCATTAAACCCCTCTGAACAGAGCTAGGGATGAGGGGGAACATCTGAAACTTCAGCTTGCATCAGTTGTATAAATAACTTGGAGAAGAACAAGCCTGGTGATAAAAAAAAAAAAAAAAAATCAACAAGAAAAATAAAAAATAAAAAAAAAACCTGTTACATCAGCAGATGTTTCTGCCCTAAAATGTGAGATACTTCAGTCAGCATGAGGCCTCGAGCCCTCTTGGTCCTGACATGTGCATTAGCCAGCGGTTTGTCCTGCCACTTAGGCTGAGCACTTCTTGAAGTCAAGGAATTTATGATGACTGGTTTGGCTGAAGCTCTTTGTATTGCAAAAAAGAAATTGTGCCGTGTCTGTTCTTTAATAGCTGGTAGAGATGGATGGGTGCGAGTACGCTGCTATCTTGCTGATGGCACCTTGGAGAGCCCAGAATGATGGGTGGTATGTTTTACAACTGCTCAGTTGCAATTCTTTGTTCTTTCTCCAGTTGAGTCAGCTCTGTACTCAGCAATAAGACCAAGAGGTCTGACAGAGGCCCTTCACCAGCACTTGAAGCTGCACGTCAAAGCTAACTCTGCTCGGAGCAGATCTAACTGATGGTGTTGTGCTTTTCAAAGCATTTGCAGTCTTGCCTGTGTTAGGCCAGCCAACGTCGCCACAGCTAGCACAGCTCCGTCAACAGTTTTCCTTCGTGATTTCCCAACTGTGACCAGGAACGCACAGCCCCTGAGCTCTACATGCCCGGCCATCTCCGTGTCTCAATGCAGATGAATGTGGTGGGATGATCTGTAAACATTGCTGGGTGTTCTGATGGTGAACGTATGCAAGCTGCTTGCATGGTGTGACTCGTTTATTTCCCCCCCTCCCCACGCTCCCTGAAAGTCCAGCTGCCGCTTTATCGCTCCCGATAAGCGGGTGTGTGATCCGAGGCAGAGCCATCAGCCAGAGCTGAAGGCAGGCAGGAGTCCCGCGTGCATAGTTTGGGGGCAGCTTGGTTGCTTTTCTGATAAGCCTGTGCCTCTTGCGGCAGTACAGTGCACGCTCCTCTTAAACCGTAATCATAATCCTCTTTGCAGCAGGCGCTGCTATCCCCACAGGAAGCATTAGCAATATCATGAAGTGCGGAGACTTCATTGTTTTCCCCTAATCTGCGAAGGGAGCTGAGACAAGACAGAGGAAACTTTAACCTATTCCGTGCCTCAGTGGTAAATAATTAGTTTTTTGGTGGGTGGGAGAATGGGGGAAGCCTCTTACTTAAGATAAAGTAAGTGCAAGGCTCACAGGCTTATCTTGCTCTGTGGAATTCAGGAAAGGATATGTCCTTGAATTCGCCTGTCTGGCATGCCCTGTTTTTGTGTTTGGGAGAAATGAGTCTATTAGAGCTGCCCTAAGTGATTGCTGGGTGTAAGGCACCTCTTGCCAGGAAATGATAGCTGCGCTTTTGTTTGAGGACCTTGAACAAAAGGCTTTGGATGCGTAATAATGTGCAAATTTGGGTGGGTGGGAAACGGAGAAGGTTAATAGGGCAGACTAACAGAGGAGGAGCTGAGCTTGGGAGAGGAGGAGAGAAACACTGAGGACATGGCAGCAGACAGAGGGAGGTAAACCAGGAAAAGCAGACCCCTTTTGTCATGCTAAAGTTAATTTAGTCACCAGCGGAAATTCTGGGGTAAGTGCAAGCTGTGCCTGCTGCAATAACGGTGCTTCCAGCCGTGGCAGTGTGAGAGGCCACAGTGGCTGTTGAATCTGGGAGTGTTGTGTGCGGGTCTGTGTGCTGCGTGAGCACCGTTCAGAGCCACGTCTGTCCCAAGGGACAGCTTGCTGCGGCAGCGCTTGTGGATGGGGATTCACTTTGGGTCAGTGCATTGCATCCGCAAAACTTCTCTTTGCAAGCTGCCTGCCACAAAACCTGTCTTGTCGTGCTCGGTGCTGCAGCTGCGGCGGTGCTGCGTGCTCCCTGGACGGGGCTGCCATCCAGGCGAGTGCCGGGGGCTGCCCCTGCCTGGTGCTGGGGGGCAGGAGCCCGTCGCACGTGTGCACTGTCTGTGAAAGTTCTTGAATCAAAACACCACGAGGAGAGCAAGGAAAAAAAAAGCTTCTCAAAAATAGCATGAGATAAGGATCTGGAGAATTTGCTTTTTGTTTCTTTCAAGAGTCCCCAGAGACTTCTTCTTTTAAGGGAAGAAATGTTGCTTTCAAGGTCAAGCTTTTTTTTTTTTTTTTTTCCTCCAGACTTCAAAGGCAGTCAGCTGAGAGCTTCTTAGGAATGTTACATCTGTTCAGAGTAAACATGGATCGGCACTTTTTCCTCTTCCAGTGTCCAAAATTTCTGAACAAATTTTCTTGAGAGTGCAGTAAACAAGACCCAGCCTCAGCGGGGATGGATGACGAGCGGTAGTAAAAGGGTGGAAAACCAGCAACTGGGAGTAGCTTTCTGCAGAGGTATTCAGTTGAGACACGGGTTTTATTTTCCTGGTGCCTTAATAGAAAACCTTTTAATGTCCATGCCTTGAAATAAAATTGATTCAGAAATTGAAACTGAACAAGTGGACTGAAACGTAAACTTCTAATGCCTTCCTGTTCCTCCTTAAGCTCTTTGCTTCGGCTAGTTTTGTAGCTGCTGACAGTCTTTTTTTTTTTCCTTTTTATTAAATCGCTTATCCTTTTGCTTCTAATCTTAATCTCTGTGTATCAAGCAGTGAAATCAACCAGTTTTGCTTTCTGGCTCTAACACTTAACTACTGTTCCTTCATCGTCTGATCCAAAGCCTATTGGCAGCGAAGGGGCTTTGGATCAGGCACCTGACATGCTGCAGAAAATCAGCACCGCGAGCTTGGCGGGTAGAGCAGGTGGGACCAGGATGTCGAACTAGTTTAACACAGCTCTGCCTGAAAATGGTAGGAATTTATTGCTGAATTGATGAAAGCTGACGTGTAGCGTTGCTGAGAGCATTTGGAAATCTCCTCCTCAGTAGGGTGTGTGGACACAGTCCTGCCTCAAGCGGCCTTGTCCCTGACTGCCTCCTTACATCTCAAAAGTGTAACTGAACTACGAGTGGTTTTCACACCAATTATTTCCCTCGTGCTTCTGAATACAACTGGTGCGGGGAGGGAGGGGGTTGTTGTTTATGCCATTTCCCTGGTGCAGCTGAAACTCAGAGCAGCAAGCTCGAGCTGAAGCTGTTGTTTCCTCTGTGCGCTTCCCATAACGAGGCCGAGGAGTGTGAGATGTGCGATGCAAGCGTGTGGCTTTGTCGCACACATGATGATAGAAATCTTGGTGCTGTCCCACTTCGGGTTGGGCAAGTACGTTTCATTTGTCGCTTTTGTGTGTGTTTCTTTTAAACTAGGCTTCTTAAATGAAGAAGAGCAATATTTAAGCTTCTGAGTAAATAAGCAGAGTACCCTGGCTTCATCTTGACTAATCTGTTTAACCTTCATCAGCCCAAATATTTACTCTAGGCATTGAACATCCAGGCAGTGTAATTCTGATGCTAAAACTCAAGCGCTGAGAATGCTGTAGATTGACTAATCCTGCAGAATTCCAGAAATCCCTGTCTGTATAAATAAACTTCCTATGTGAAGGATTATAACTAAATAAATGCTGTGAGTTCAGATCAGCGAGGCAGAAGTATAGCAGTTGGCTCTCTTGTGCCTGCTCGCTTCTGTATTTTTTATAAGGATATTCATCTTAGTCTAAAGAGATGTGTAAAGAAAACTGCAAATGCTGAAGCAGAGCACTGTCATATGCTGCAGGGAGGAAGTTTGCCCCTCTGCCTTTTTACTAGCAACTTTTCCTTTACTGATTTTGAGATTGCCATCAATTTGATTTATCTTGTCGGTGATTTTTATTCTTTTTTTTGGGTGCGGTGTTTCTGGTGAATCTGTGTTCTGTAGGTCCTTGTCCCCTTCCTGCAGCTGGACAATGTAAAATGTTTTTGAAACTGCTGTCCCCTGGGTTGCATAGCAGAGCACACAGCATCTGGAATTACAGCAACAAAGATGGCACCTTTGGAAGGCTGGTTTGTGTGTCCATTGCAAGGAAACCCCCAGGGTAAACCTCTTGGTATAGGTACAGTGTAGGCAAGTCCTGAGCCGTTTGGCTTCTGTCCTACTACTATATTAGTTATTCTTTCATTGCAAGACTTCTTATAAGTACAGACTTATCTGGGATCCTTATCTCAGGGATGTTCTGTTAATATCCCTTGATGTTGCCCTCGCTGTTACTTGAGATCGTTCCAGAGATGTGAAGGCTGTAAACACCCAGGGGAGAGGGATTAGTCTAGCTGTTATAAAGGGAATAATAACTAAGAAGAAGGGGGTTAAGTTAGAGACATAAAATCAAAACTGTTTCAAGAGAGCGTCCCAACAGTGTTGTTTGTTAGGTTCATGGAAAGCTAATGCATCTTGTGCCATCTGAGAATTTTGAGAGTAGTCTGCAAAAATAAAATAAGAGAGAGCATAGCTGGAGGGAGTTGTTCTCCCAGCTGATCTCACTGCTTTTGAATTCTGAGATCATGCATAACGGTGCAAAACTAGAAGGAACAAATTGCTCAACTGTGTTTTCAGGACGGCGTCTATACAGGAACCCGGTCACTTTGTCCTAACAGACAATTCTCCCTGCTTGAAAGGGACCAGTAGGGGAAGAATTTCACCCACTTTACTTGCCATCATGCTCTGTGGGGAAATTCCCTCTCTATCCCATGTTGCATTAGTCAGTCTTCCTCACACTCAGAGGAAGATTCACTGCAGCTAGGCAGCTAATCTCATTTCTGTCCTCAGATAAGATTGTTATCAGGGTAATTGTCTGTTTGCTCCCCCTCCTGAGTCTAATCAGAGTGGATTGTGCCAGTACCTCCTGGGGCAGAGGAACTCAGACACTGATTGCCCTCAAAAGAAAGAGAAAATCCTCAGTGTATATTTAACGTAAACTTCGGTTTTGTTAGATGTTCACAGGAAAATTGTCTGGAAATAACTTGCTCGGACATGTCTTGCACATTTCACAGTAACATATTTTGTTCTGGTTTACAATCTAAGTTCAGACAGGCAAGTTCATGTAGTGCATGCTGTGGTGAGGCTTTCAAAAGATAGTGCTGTGCACCAGGGGAACTGGTACTTTCCCAAGCCCTGGGATAGAGCAAGTTCATGTCTGCAGAGAATGCTTGCTCTTAGATGTTGATGTTCCAGCCAGCAAATAATTCGGAACAATTAGTGCTTTCTCCCTTATTTCAAAGCAAATTATGGGGGAGGGTGGATTTTGCTGTTGGGGATAAAGGAGGCTCAAAGATATTAATTTTTCATACATCCTTCAAGTTGGGACTAGAGCTTGTCTCTTGATGTGTCTACCCAAGGAAGCATACTATTTGGTCTCTTTTTGGTGGTGTGCAAACCATGGATAATGCAGCACACCATCGAGATTTGGAGATGCTGTGCGCTCCCCCTTGTTTTATGGATGAGAAAGCTGAGACGCAGAGGCACCACGAGCTGCCGTGGGGATTGCCAAGGCAGAGTTGCGTGCAGCAAGATAAGGAAGTCTGTGCCAGAGCCAGTAAAGCTCGTGGCAGCTCCTGATGCCTTGTTGGGGCTACCAGCTCCAACAGCCAGCCCAGTATGGAAAGCAAAACACAATCCTGCCCTTGGTGGTGTTGCAGTTGCAGAGATGATGTCTGGCTCTATCAGCCCTGTACTCCTGGATAGCTTAATGAAGCTCTCTAGCTTCCGAGCGTGATACCTAAAGCAAGCTTAAAGGGTAAGAGCGTACCACTGAGGAGAAGGATGCTCATAGCTGCTGAACTTGCATGCCTCACATGTGAGAACCGCTGAGACTGTCTGATTCAGCCAGGCTTAAAAGGCGCTGAATGAAGCGGGTCCTTTCAGGCACATGCAGGAGTCTTCCAGGGGACCCTGAAATCGGTGTGGCCACAGCTGCCTCTAGCCTAATGCACATGTGGTGGGCTTAGCATGGACGTTCTCTAAAACTTCTATTGCGTAGTTTTCAGCTTCCTGCTCCATTAGACCTCAAATCACTAATTGCAATGGTAGCTTTGTGGCTGTAGTGCCCCTTTTAGAAGGCACCATAAACACTTTACGTTTGCTGGATGACTTAACTGATGTTACTCTCCTCTTTACAAGAAGAGAAACAGAAGTACAGAGGGAGGGGAAGACAAGTGTAAAGATGTGTAAAAGCTATTTTTACCCTTGACTATGTACCACGCTGAGGAGATGCCAGCAACAGTGTTTAGAAGCCTGCTTCTGGAACTGGAAGCAACACAGCTGCATCAGGGTGCCTAGTAAACAGAGCCTCAAAGAAGTTGGGTGCGGATTCACTTAGCTGCTGGAACCTGGGTTTGCATCTCATACAGCACTCCTGTGTCTTATAAGCAAGCACATTGCCTTGTGCAGAGCCAACTGCGGTGTGTTTGATTTGGCCTGCTGCACGTGCCACAGATGCAAGTGTCCAGCAGTAGAGCTTGGGGTCCCCTTTTTCCTCCCCAACCCTCTCTCCATTGTGTGTGGCTTTGTGTGGTGATTTGCTGTGGTTCGGTTTCATTTTGGTATGTTTTTTCTCCACTTGAAGAATATTTTTGGCAGCCTTTGGTCCTTTAGTGGGCCCTCACGCTACCAGCCACCACAGCTGTATGTGCACTAAATGTGCTTTGTTATCTGGGTTAAACACGGCGTTCAGTCTTTGTGAGCAATTCACATTTCAAACCCTTGACTCCAGCTGTTCTGTTTCTGCAATGGCACCGAGGCTGGTGTTGTAACTCACTCCGCTGCTTCTGCTGGCATAGCACTTCAGAGCCGTCCCCGATCAGATGCGTCGCTCCCCGTGTTGCAGCGCTGATGGTGAGGCTGTACGTGAAGGAGCTGCTGGCTGATTTACAGAAAGCACACTTTTGGAGGCTGAGAGCAACTTCCTCTGGAGGGGCTGGTGAGCAGCAGTCCCTGCCCGCTCCCCTTCCCCAGCACGAGCCCTGTGCAGCGCGGTGCAGCCGTGGGGCTGTTCCCTTGCCTCACCCAGCTCGTGGCTGCACCCGCCCTGCCTAATGCAGCCCTCCGGGCTGACACCCGTGGGCCTGCTTATTTGGTATTTTGAAGCTGTAACTTAAATATCCCTCTAAGAGCCCCTTCATGCCCTACCTTGGATTTATTTACCCATTTGCACAGTGGCGAATAGCAGTTTCTCCCTAGAAAAATTACCCCTTGGGTCTTTGCATCCTTAAAAATAGCTGTCCTGGTCTAATCCCCCTTCTGCAGAACCCTCTGCCGAGGAGGTACAGGACTTTGTAGGGGATCTGCGTGGGAGAGGAGTGAATGCTTCACAAGGGGGTGGGATGCTGAGCACTTGGGTTCATCACCCGGAGAGCAGGGCCCTGTAACCTGAGCGTTTTCTGGTGAGGGGGCCTGCTTTGGAAATTTATGAAAGTATGCCATTAATCCAAACACTAGCAAAGTGAGTGTAGCACGAACATATCTCAAGCTACTATTATTGCTGCTGCCAGCTACCATAAAAAGCTTTTCTAGACTCTATTAGCAAGTGAACAGAAGGGATGTCACAGAGCTGTCAGGCCCAGACTGTCATCCTGGTCTCACCACGCTCAGGAGTACATGACATGACTGAAACGTCCCTGTATCAGAGCTGATCTAAGGGTCTGTCTTTCCCTTGCCTCCTCTGACTGCAATGCCTTCTTTCAGTAGCAGTTGGAGATGTTGGGATTAGCGAGCGTTCACCATACACTAGTTCTCCTCAGCTGTAGGAATGGCCATGCATAGTGCAAGCAGAGGTAGCCAGTCTTGTTAAATTATAGCTTTAGGAGAGACCACATGGAGAGGTTTATAATTGAGGCCAACAAATAAGCTCTGTGAGAAGCACAGTACCAAAAAGCAGAAAATATTGAGAAACATTTTACTTCTTACCCTCTTGGCATGTTGCAAGAAGGCCTGCCTCATGTTACGGGGCTTCAGTTATCTATGACAGCAATCTTTCTTTATTTGGTTGGATTAATCCACATATGCTCCGTGCAAAGTATGGACACACTCTGCATATATACACCATTTCAGTTAAGATCACTCCAGCCTGTAACTCGGTAGAGGAAATCTAACTGCTTTCAGTAAGAGCTGAGTAAGGCGTTAGCCTATTTTTGAAAGAAAACTTAAATGACTTTGTGTAGGTAGAATAAAATAGTTCAGTTCTTCAAAGATCGAGCCCAACTGCCTGACCTCTTTAGGGCTAACCAGGTGTTAAAGCATATTATTGAGGGCATTATCCAAATGCCTCAGACAGGCATGGGGCATCAACCACCTCGCTAGGAAGCCAAGTGCAGTGTTTGACCACCCTCACATTAAAGACATTTTTCCCAGTGTCCCATCTGAACCTTCCCTGGCATGGCTTTGTGCCATTCCCAGGCATTCTGACTTTGGTTACCAGGGAGAAGAGACTGGCACATCCATTTCTGCTTCCCCTCAAAGGGAAAAATCTTGCAGTACTCTTGTGCCTGTCACAGAAGTTGCCTGTTAACTACAAGACACAAAAGTCAGGAGAAAAGAAAAGTTTGTGGTTTTTTTTTTTTTAACTAACTTTAACAATCAACTTCAACAGGAATCAGCAGCACCTGAGAAAGGACAGTGAATAGGAAACTGTTCAGGTGATCTGAGGAGCCAGGATCTCTTTGAAGGAAAGACAGATGCTCAACGTGAAATTCCTGGTTAACTTTCTGGTGTCGCAGCCTTTCCAGGGTAGATGGCTTGTTCCTAGCCTTGTTTGCTGTTAAGCATATCACGTTGTGCATGTTTACAACTGGATCACGCCTCTGGGCATTTCTCAGATGGCAGATCCCAAAGAAGCTTCCTTTCCTGTGTTGAAAATTAGGAAGGGGCACGGTTTCTTCTGTTTTGTCCCAGATTTATTTCTTTTTGAGTTGCTTCCAGTGGCTCAGGTCTGTCAAGAGCATAATGCTGGTGGTGAAGCATAGTAATGCCAATATTTTAAGCACTGTAATTCACAGCTTGCTCATAGTGAAAGTGCTGTCCACTTACACTCTGTTCCAAGAGATTGGTGGTAGAGAAAGTCTAGACAGAGCCCCGGCTTCCCACCTACATGGTTTTGTAAGTGGAAATGTGATGGCTACCATTATAGCTTGTACTGGGGTCTCCATGGGTTAAAACACAAATCTAAATGCCTCGGGTTCGGTTCTGGCTAGGGCTGGGATGGTCCCAACAGATGGTCCCAAACAGCTGGAAGTGCTTTCAGACGTCTGGAGTGTCACAGGAGCCAGGGAGTATCCCTGCCTCGTGGGTAAGGGAGCGCTGCTCATGCCATCGCTGTGTACCTTTCCAGAGACAGTAGTGCCAAATACATGTGACTGGCTCCCAAAATCACAGAGCCCTGCCTTGGACACAGCTTCTAGCAGGATCCTTTGAAAGGGAGGAGAAGGGGAGAAGATTGGTGCTTTCCTAGCCCTGTGAATTAGCCACTCTGAACTGCAAGGTCCCCGAGAACCCTTCAGTAAGGACCGTGGTCAGTAGATGGCTCTTCCAGTTTTGCTGTGGTCTGCCTTCAGCTCTCATTGCCTGTGATGAGATTCGTACCTGAACAAGGGCTTTGGTCACCCCGTTCAATAATAAAAATTGAAAGCTAACTTCCTGATGGCTTTTTGCTTCATATTTGCCGCTGCTTCCCATCATTAACAGCAGTAAAGTGGCATGGGGTGAAAATCAGCACTAATTTGGGAGCTTGATTGCCTGTGTAATAAGCTTCTCTGTTATTCTTTGGCAGGAACAGCAGCTAATATAAATTTTTTGCTGTCACTTCTGGATGGGCCGCGTACCAGCATCAAAGTTAATCCCTCAAAATTATGTTCCATTATAAATCTCTCTTCACAGATGAAGTGGGTGCAATTAGGCATAGAGGTCCAGAAATGTTACAAAAAAAAAAAGAAAAAGCTCTGAAGGACAAAAGCAGTCTGCCTGTGCATTGTGAAGTGGTGTAGCATCTTGCCAGTCACCTCCACGAAACAGAAGCTTGTTGGCCACAGCATTCCTGGGACTTGCTTGGCAGTGACAATATGTTAGGAGTTGACCAAGTAGATCTTTCACCTTTTTGTACCTACAAGGTAGGGTCCTAGGAGTCATTTGAAGCTATTTGTGTAAGTTATCCCACATTTTTTTTCTTCCAAGTACACACAGCATATTTAATGTCATTATTCCTGCCTGAGCCCTGGGAAATCAGAAAAAGATCATCAAGAGTCTGGTAATAGGCTGACAAAATCCCCAGCATATTTAATTAGAGATTATTCTTTTGATGTTTGGGTTTATTTTGATGCTTGTTTTTTATCAGGTTACTCTTGGGTAACCTTCTGTATACTGAACAACTTCCCTGCTTTCATGAATGTCAAAGACCCTCAAGGTTTAAATGTACTAGCATGGTTAAATTACTTTCATTGTTAAAGCTTAATGCTAATATTCGGGGGGGGGGGGGGGGGAGGTTAGAAAAAAATGGAAATAGCACCAATGTTGTGACACACTGCCTATTCTGTGGGCTGTAGTATGACTGACTGTCTGCACTCAGCTTTGTAGCTGTAAGCTTAAAACTGGAGCCTGCTGAAAGCCCATTCTTGCCCCTTTCTGGAAGGGGATGATAGCAATGACTTAGTTCCTGTTCCAGTGCCCCCTGCCCAGAGTGTACCTTGGAAATACAAGAAACTAAGGTGCATTTCTGTTCGTGTGCAACACAAACTCTCCTTTCATCCCTGCCTTCTGCCTTTTTCTTTGGGATGCCAAATAGATGTTGTAAAGCCTACCCCGAGAATGGCGCAGGTTATGCAGAGAACTGCCAGCTGTGGCACTGAGCCGCAGGGAGGGTGAAATGCGGACTAAGAATGCGCCGATGTCGGGTTTTCCTGATGCGACCAAGAGGAGATTTAGTCTGTGAACACAAGTACTAGCATAAATCACTAAATGGATTTTACCAGCCATGGTGATTTTGGCCTGTTTTCTCAACTTGGAGATAGACAAAGAATGCAACGCAGCATCTTCTTTTAAAACGTGTGACCAGCCAGCAACTGAGTCCTACGGGACCCTGGAGGCTACAGGATTAGAAGTCTTGACAAGCTCAGAAATAATGAACTAAGGTCAGTAGTTGATGCTGAGCTATGGCTAGTGTTAACCACAGAAATGACTTCTTCCTCGTGATGTCCCAGAGCAACGCCAGGCTGCTGTTTGGGGTGGCAGAGAGAATTCAGCTGCGTTGCACCCCAAAGGGGTTGAGCGGTGACTAGCTGTCATATACAGAATCCATCATCTGTCGTGAGGGATGTGACTGTGAAGTAGCTGACTTCTGAAAACAAGCTTTCCACAGATACTTTTTCCCACCCAACAACAAAGGTCTTGTTTGGGAATGCTTTTTGGCTGCAGTCCTCGTGACCCCCCTGGGAAATGCACTGTGCATTTGCTTGCACTCACCAAAGGAAAAAGTGAAAGTAACACAGCTGTAGTGATTTACTACAAAGTTTTGAGGCTAATTGCCTCATATGTTTAATTAATAACTGACACATTCTGTCCCTCAAAGAGCTTGGAGAACTTCCATCTGGACCCCTAGTGATTACAGCCTGGAAGCCATCCTTGTAATTAAGGAGCAGGCTATAGGAGGCCTGTTCCCATTATGGGCAATTAATGCGCTTGCTACTTTTTTTCTTCCTTTCTTACCAAAGGACTGAGAAACTAGGGCTCAAAGGCTAATCTGACATAAAACCTCGACTGAAGAGGTGCTTTGTGCTAACCTGTGGTAGAATGACGGGGTTATGTTTTGGTGCCAGCACTCTTTCTTCCTACAGGCGGCCAGGAGGCAGGTTCTCCCAAAAGCAGGATGTCTTACACCAAATAGAAGTATTTGTTGGTCAATATTAATCGGCCATTCAAGGAGCAGATTTTCCCGAAGAACTGGGCAGGGGAATGTTTCTGCTGTGATTTCTCTCTTTCCCTCTCGCTCCTGACTTGAAACTTGTGCTGGCTTTGACAGCTGCTCATCTGCAACGACTCTGGCTGGCTCCGAAGCCCTCGGAGCAGAGGATGCTGTGTCTTTAAGCCTTCCATACAGTGCTGAAATGTTATGACAGAGCATCTCACAGGGGGATGCGGTTTCCGTGGCAACCTCACACTGTAAGATAAGCAAACTGTTTTTTTTTGGTGGTTTTTTTTTTTTTTTTAACTGAGAGGTTCAAGAGCGAGGAAGGAATGAGGCGATCTGTCAGCGGGCGAGACTTGAAAAGAGGAAACCATGTCCATTAATCCTGCAGCCCTGGCTGCTTTGTGTTTTAATTAGCGAATGTTATTACGGCAGACAGCACGGGCGCCTCACCCTGTTGTGGGTTTTTGAGGGCTTTTTTGTTTGTTTCTCTTTTTACATCCCCAATTAAAAAAAAAAAAAAAAGGCTTTTAAAAAAAAGCTTTATTAAGGCTTTGAATGAAGGTCTGAAATAAAGAAGCCTCACGGTCTGTGTTCAGAGCTGCTAGCCCAAGCCAGGGATGGAAAGTGTAGCATGGCTGGTGGGAACAAATCTGCTATTCTCAAACTGAGAGAACCCCTTACATTTATTTTGCCTGTCTTGCCACTGATGTTTGGCAAAATGGAAACCTCCCTTACCCCTGTCTCCTACATATCCATGGCAATGTGAAGTACAGCAAGGGAGTTAATCTCAGGTTCGTCCTCCGTAGCCTACCCAGAGCCATTTCTTGTTACAGAGCTACATTGCCTTCCTCTGCTATTGCTTTAGGGCAGTCAGTACCTTTGGGGTGAGCAGTTAGCCCCCAGGTGAGAGCCACTTGAGCCCCTACAGAGAATGCAGGACGACGTGCAGGCTGTGACAGTCAGCGGTGTAACGCCAAGGAGAGGGAGTAGCAAGAAGGCAGCTCCTGCCCGGGCTGGGACGGCGTCTTAGCAATCGGAGACTCTCTTGGTAGCAGCCAGTGCACCAGCTGGGTAGGAAACTCTGCTGGTCTTGTAAATGCGCTGTGCGTAGGAGTTTATTATGGAAAATATTTTGACAACCTTCATTATTTTCAAACTCGTCTACGTGTCATCAGAAAATTGGAGTTAAAGTAAATGTTATCTCACCAGCGGTCTTCTCTGCATAGTTTCCGTGTCCATCCTTTGCAGAGTACTGCCTGCTCCTCGCAGGGAATTAAAGCCTGCTGTAAATCTAAATGTGGAATGAAAAGAAAATTGCTCTAGTCCTATGAGAAATGAATATATGAAAGACATTCTTGACTACTTTCCTATAAGCAGCAGTATCTTCGCCTGTGTTTCAGGGGCTGGTGCTTACAAGGAATTCTTGTGATTGTAGTTCCTTTTACTTTCCTGCCAATGTCACCTTCAATGCTCTTCCGCCAAGATTTATCTAAATATTTTGTTTTCCGAATTAGGGTGCAGAGCCCAAATGCAGTAGTAGAGGTGTGCTCCTCTGCTAGTTCGAATCTTCTCCACAGTGCATGAGGTGGAGAACTAACTTCTGTTCCTGTGATTAGGTATGAGATTATTTATTTATTTCTTTCTTTATTTATTTTAGGGGGGAGGGAGAAGCCTGTGTCCGTTTCACCCTCCAGCCTCTCGCCCCTCAAACATTACACTTGTTTGTTTTTATCTCTTTATTTTCTCTGTTTAACCAGTAGTTTTTCTGGGGATTTCACAATTCATAAGCCCAGCAGAGTTGCTGCTCTTTCTCAGGTACACATAAGGGTTTGGGGATTTTCCTCATCCCTGCAGTTTTCTCCATTGCTGTTGTCTGCTGTTTCTCTCTCCTCCTCTGCCCAGAACAAAGCAGGTGCCAGTATATTGAATAAAACAGGTGATATGTTTCTTAGCTAAATACTGAACATTTTAGTTGTCACTCAGGTGTCTTACAAATGGAAGAGCATCAGTAGAAGGGTTTGAAGGTAAACAGCATCATCAGACACTGCTTGTGCTGGCATACCTTTCTGTCCAGCAGCCTGGGGGCTTGCATTCATCCTGTAGCAGCTGTGCTTTCATATGACCTTACTACCTGTGATTCTGGTGTTCTGACCAACTCAGGAAAAATCTGACCTGCCAAGGAGAAAATGATGGAAGTCACCCCTTGACACGTGTTCCTGCATGTGGGAGCTCTTCCATCAGGTGCCATGTGGACAGCCTCCATCTTTTCCTTCCTCCTTCTCCCACCCCACTTTGCTGTTCAGCCACACGACACTTGGTGGGATTTGCAGAGTAGGGACTTTATGCCCAGATGGGAAGAAGAAGCCCAGAGAGGCTTCTTAGCCAAATAACTGGGGAAATCTGTGCTAAAGCAGGGCTCCAAGCAGGCTGTCTCACAGGAGCCATGCTTTCCCACAAACCACCGGACTTTCCCCCTGCACCAAGATAAGCATCAGTGGGAGCAAATGCAGGAAAGGAAAACCCTCTGGTACTCAGGTATTGCCCGGTACTGTAAACTGACTGTGCAGAGCCAACGTATTTCCCTTGCTGTTTGAGGTTGCAGTGGTTAGAAGGTCCTTCCAATGAGCCCAAGCTCTTCAAGAAAAGTTCAGCAAAGCAAACTGCAGGTTGAAGTGGGCCAAACAACCTCAGAACCCCTGATCTGGGCTCGAGTAATTCCTCCCGAAATGTGCTTTCTCCTGCGGGTGCAATCCACGTAGCTGGAGTAGCTGTTAGCGAAATGTAGAGTCGGAAGCCAAAGAACTGTCAATGGGAATTCAGGGCTGGGGCAAAGTGGTATTTAGCCCCCTGTCGAGTAAGCCATCAAATGCTGTAGCTGACAGTAAGCAGCAGCAGAGGCAGCTTCAATTTCTTCGGAGACCATTCTCTTCTTTTTCTTCCTCCTGAATGTGCAGGTGAATTCAACACTTTGGTGGCCATCAGCTTTATGTAACGGCTTGATTTAAGCAGCCTCTACGTCCAGCATTTAATCTTTCAGCAATTAGGGAAATGCTTCTGTGTTTGCCCTGGCCTTTTTGGTTACAGTTGGTGCCCCTGAGCCTTGGGGTGGGAAGGAGCAGCTGGAGAGCATTAGGCTCTGCTCCAGCTACGATTTCCAGAGGGCCGGTGCTCCCTGCCTAACTCTGGCTGTTTTAACTGATCGCTTGCCGAGTCATCACTTTACAGTGTTTCCTTCCCACCTTGTTTTTTCTTGAGCCCCCACCCCTCTTCCTGGAGGTGATGAATTGCTCGTGCATTTCAGTAGTTTATTCTTAGATTGAGAAAAGAAATGTGTGTGAAATAGCAGTGGCTACAAGAACTATCTATCAGTTGTGCCCGGCACCCGATCGATAGGTGAATTTCTGACCATGAAGCCATTGAGACACAGTCTTCTAAATCAATAGTAACAAATGTAATCCATCTGAAAATCTCCACCCTTTAACTGCTTGCCAGACAAACTTTAAACAAACCTCTTTGGAAAAAAAAAAATCAGGGACCTTAAGCTCTCCTCCCCGCATGTTGGTGATCCCAAATTACATCCTTGCGCCTGCACACGTTGAGGAGCGTACGCCTCACTTTGGGTCTATCCCAGCTGATTCGGAGGAATTTCGCTTGCTACTACACTTGCATGCTAACTCAGCCTGGAAGTCGTTGAGGTTTGCAAACGCAGAGCTGCTGCTAGCGAGGAGCTGCCTTGGCGAGGCTGGGGAGCGGGGCTGGCGGCTGGCACCGAGCGCTGGCAGCGGGGTTGCACCCTGCAGGGCCGCTGCCTCCGGGCGCTCTCCTGCAGCAGCTAGGCTTGCCCTGGCTTACCAAAGCCTAGCAGGGAGAAAACACACGTGAGACCCCATAACCCTGTTGTTACAAGGGAGCGTATGATCTTGAAGCAAAATTCTTCCGTGTAGCTTTGTATTCAATTTGCTGGTTCAGCACGGAGCGTGCTGGTGCATCCTGTTTACGTTCAGCTCTGTTTTAGGTTTCCAGCATAATTCAAGAACGTTTTAACTATGAATGCTTGCAATAATAAAAAAAAAAATTGTATTCTTTTCCACAAAATAATCAGTGGGTGTGGAGCTTGCTGTTTTGCAGTAACTTAAAGGCTTTTACTAATGTACAGAATTTTTTTTGAACAATTAAAGATGGCTGGGAGTTGTATTTGCGTTCCACAAGTAATACTAATATAGTATTATTTTTTTTAAACCTCTCCAAGCAATTTCCCTCAACATTTCCCCTTCCAAAATAGGTGAAACGTGTGTGTGTGTACACGTGTCTGCTCTTTACCAAAATATTAAAGAAGTCTTTTGATGTTACAGCAAGCCATGGCCACAAAATAAATGAGATGAAAAAAGCTAGGCCGATAGGTTTCATGACATAAATGAAACACAGCTTGGAGGGCAGGGGGAACAGAAAAAGGAGCCAGTATTCCTTCTAGATAAGGCCTCGGCATGAAAATGCATACAGCAAATGAATTTATTATTGAAGCCACATACATCAAAGCCGAGGTGACCGAGAAATGCTCTGGCCTAACTTACAGTTGTTGTCTTTGCTATTATTAAATGTCATCTGGGGTTGTGCTGCTAGACCAGGATATTTTTCCAGTCTGGGGTTTTATAAATCTGACGGAAATGGTCTTGTCTTCCCAAACCCTTGATCTTTGTGTTGAGCCTGTACGACTGAAGTGAGCCGCAGAGCTTGGGCTGGCCCAATTGCACTCTCAGACAACGACAGCGCAGGGCCTCAGAAAGTGAGGAGACACCAGCTTGAGCAGAAAATGGCCTCACAGCCTTTGGCTTGTAATTCAGAGAAAAAAGAAAGGAGCATTTCTCTAATACAAATATTTTCTTTCGACTCTTCCAGTTGATGTTTTTTGTGGGGGGGGGAGCTTTCTTCAGAAAGAGCAGAAGCCGAGCATACATCTCCATTGTCTTTTAACTTGCATGAAGATCTTTGAGGAGAGCAAACTTTCTGAAATGGAAGAAAAAAATTGGTTTGGGAATTGATCGTGAGTTCCTTGCTATCAAGACTGCGCTAGAGCCAAGACAAAGGTTTTAAATTTACAAAATCTGGAGATCTTTTTTTTCCATGAGATCTGTTTAACTTGAATTTCTGGTTCTTTGGGAGGTGGGGTGAGGAAGAGGGCCTGCCCAGTCTCATGCACATTCATTCATTACAAGGCTGTAGTGCTCAGCTCTTCACAGACCTCTAAAATCATTGTAAGTAATTGGGTTAAAGTCAGCATTTATCATACTTAGTTACCCTAGATCTAATCGTTCTTTCCAGAATTGTTTGCTGAATTGCTTGGCATGTCTAACCTTATCGGCCCCGTTAACTTCTTATCCCTGTTTGACAAATCTAATCTCTATTTTTCCTTCTGCAAGGAGAGAGAGAGACATTCTTAGAGGCTTCTGTTACTTGGTGTGCAGCTAGCCAACAGATGTCCTAGAAACTTTGCAAAGGATGGTTGCAGCTGCTAGAGAATACCTGAAAGGGTTTCAGGTTTAATGGGGATGGAAAGTAGGTTTTCTTGTCTGGATAGTTTCCTCACTTACTCAGTTTTGTCTGCTGTAGGTTTTGTAGGCTAGTTTTGTAAGCTGTTTTGAAAACAAAAATAGAAATTCTGTTAAAGTTAACTGAGGTTAGCAGTCAGAGATTGCTAAAACAAGTCTAGAGCAAAGGGGGGCGCGTGGTATATTGTGCCTTGTGCAACCCGTGCCATCATGTCCTGCTTGAGACATTTTACGCTAAGCTTATAAAATCACTCTTATTTTCTGGGAGTATGCTTGAACTGCTTTACAGGAAAGCAGTTAGAGTTTGGTGCCCCAGCTGCACCCTAGGGACCTGATTTTTCCCTCCCTCAAACCAGGATTGGCATCACCAATGCAAATGGAGTCACGGGGCTGTGAAGCTGAAGTCAGCAAGAAGAAAGCCTAGCCTGTATGCTGTATCATTCGCTCAGTTAGGGCTATTCTCTCTGGACTTGTGTATCCTGTCCTTTTGGGATTTCAAGGAGACTGCAGGCACACGTGGAAGACCTATTGTCTGCCACAACTGGGAGAAGTTTGATTCCCTCCCTCTCCCCGTGTGTCTGCATGCATAATTTTACATAATTTCTGTCCCGATGCATAGTGCTGTCATTTGCCACCTTGACTTCCAGCGTGCTCAGTTCAGCTCGGTGAGATGGAGGATTTTTTGGTGCCATCAGAGGGAAAGGAGGCTCAGCCTCTGCAAGCTCTCCTTGTGTCCCTTTGCCTCCAGCTCCTGGGGAAGGACTCAGCATCTGCTTCACCCATTTAGTCCAGAGAATGTAGGCAGTCCAGAATGTACAGACCCAAATGTAAACCTTAAATCACAGCTGGAACATAAATGCCGTGTTTCAGACCATGTTCAGACCTAACCTTAAGACCTCTGGGCCTGAAGTTACCTCTTTGTGCTGGGTTGCTGGCCCTGCTGCTGATGACTGTCCCAGAGCCAGGCTGCAGCTCAGAGCCGGAGGTCTCTCCTGTGCAGCAGCAGAGAGGCCCAGGGGCCTCTTCTCTTGCTGCCTCAGGGAGGCCAGAAATGGTGAATGTGGTATGGGCCAGCCCAGCTGCCACCCAGCCCCTCGTTGGAAGCCAACTGTCCCTGCAGAGTGTCACCAGGCCTGGGCTATGTCTCTTTTTAGCTTGGGAAGTCCTGCTGGCTGGCTCCAGACTGGTGCTACGTGGTGTTGATATGGCTGGCAGCTACAGTCAGCTGCCCAGAGGCTCCGAAAGGCAGGATCCTCATCCAGAAGATGCTGATGGGTGTAGCAGCACTCTCCCCAGCCTCCTGAATGCGTCCAGCAGCACCCACGACGCTCATGTTTGGAGGAGAGGCAGCAAAAACTCCGTTGTTCTGCTGAAGGTCAGGTAGGGTGAAGTGGCATAGAGCTACAGCAGGGGTCAGGCAGTCTTTCTCACCTGGTGGCGATGTATGAGATGAAGGAGGTGGGAGACAGGAGGAACTGCCCTCTGAGTAAATCCAGTGTTTTGTGGAGAGAGTAAAAACTCCAGACTTTCCAGTGGATTTTAGCTGTTATGCCTTAGAAACTGAGGAATGAAAATATGCAGGGTTTAGAGCCATGTAGATATAGCGTAGTTCTTAGCTTTATCAGAGTGATTACCAGGGGACGGGAAAAGTGAGCTAGAGAAAGACTGTGTTCAGGGTCAGCAGGAGGTTTCTGTTCTACCAACACCAGTATTGATGGATGCTTGTACCTGTGGCCTGTGCATCCAAAAGTTATGTGCACAAAGGGCAGATCTGGTTGTTAGTCCTGGGGAGGCTTTGGAGAACACTGTGTAGCTAGCTGTGGTGTCTGCACATGTGGATGGATCTCTGCTGTCTGTCTCCAGCTCTTCTCGGTGGGAAACTGAGCCAGGTTCTCCTTCCAGTAATGCTTAGAGCACTTCCCTAGGGGTAGATTCCCCACCCCCAGTTTTCATTCTGGTGTGCAGTGGGAGCAGCACATGATTACAGATCTAACAGCTTGAAAAAGCCCCCAGGTCCGTTCATTCCTATTTACTGCTATTAGATGAGGGCTTTAGCTCACCCTCACTTGTGGCCAAGAAGCGTGAAGTTTGCTTTTGCAGGATGGTACCAGCCTGGCCAACAATGTGGAGCAAGTTGCTGCAGTTGCTAGCTACCATGAAGGACTAATTTGGCAGGTGTGTATCCATCAGATACGGGGCTGCTGTACTGCATGGCACCGGCTGTGTCGGGGCAAATTTTCTTTCCATTTACCTGATTCTATCCTGTCCTAGCAAATTAAGATACATTTGCAGCTAGAATCCCCCAAGTTTGGAGTGCCTGGTGATCACACTGCAGAGGGGTTCCCATCTCTACTTTTGAGGCAATCACATTAAAAACAGCCTCCTTACCAAAGGAGAATCAACATACTCCAAGCTCTTCTGGTTCCCCGTGAGCTGTGCTCGGTTAGCTCCAAATATTCTTTGAACATTATTTTCTTCAAAGCTCATTTTTGAGTAGAGTGATTTGAAAAGCAGGGAGAATTACCGTGAAACATTTCTCTTCTCTCTCGTTTTGGTTGAGAAAGTTTGCAATTCAAAATGTTTTGACCAGCTTTGTTTTCTGAAAAGAGGCACCAAATATAGATGTATTCTCTCTAGTATAGGAAAGGTAAAAGGATGCAGTGCTTTGACAGCGATCCATCTGCTGATTGCTGCATGTACCAAGTGTCAGGATGAGATTGATGGCCTTAGAATATAAATCCACTGAGGCAGGAAGAGTGCCTTCCTTTGCTTTTCTACAGTGCAAAGTGTGTGTATTGTCTGTGCTGAGCAAGTGCTGAATAATAATGAGCGACTAGTGCTTGCGTCCGAGCGGAGGGAAGCGAGCCCTTGCCAGCCAGCCGTGGGGTAGGAGCAGTCGTGATTATTCAGCTCAGTTTGAGCCAGCGGCACACTTTTTTTGCCTAAACTGCTTCATCTTTTCTTCCCAATTATTTTGAGACCTAGGAAGATGCAATCTTTTCTGTGCAACTTCTGCGAGGTGGATAGTTAATTTTAAAGCCTGTACAGTGGTAAGATGTGAGCTCTAGTGTTTTGGCTTGGTTTTAGTTCTGAGAAGACCTTTTGGCTAACAAATACCAGCTAGGCTTGTCACTGGGAAAAAAAAAAGTCATTATCACTAAAACAAACAAATAATCTCTCCTCATTCCAACTCTTGTTTTGAAGAGGATGAAGTGTGGCAGGACTTTGCACAACATCAGAAGATCAAAAGAGGAAAAGTCCTTGCAAAAGCCTTGTTCCCTACCTCGGTGTGCCTGGATGTTTCCCAGCCCATCTGAGGCCAGCAGCTGTGCCTGCATAAGACAGCAGTGTTTGTCTGGCTCATCCCGGAGACAGCAGTGAATTTGCGGTTTGTCACCTGAGGCAGTGACCAGGGTGAGGAAATCCTAATTTCCACCTCTCAGCTAGATCTGACTGTGGACTTGTTTGAAAGGGTGTCTGCTGCAGTTCATACCCCCAGGACCCAACTGGAGCAGATGCAGGAGAAAGATGAGGGATTCTGCCTAATGCAGCTAGAAACTCTTGACAGTACCCAGTGGCAAGAATTCCCTGGTTGCTTTTGCAGTCTGTTCCCTGTTTAATGCAGGGATTTGTCCTTGGTGACTGCCATCCAGTAGAGAGCTGGAAGTCTGACTTCAGATCATTGAACAGCTCTGTTTCATGGGTGTTTGGGGTCTTGTTTATTATCAGCTGTGTTTCATTTTGGAAACATGATCAGATCCCAGAAATATAAGGCTCCTGTTTCCTTTGGGAAGGAGAGATTTGTAACTGTACATGTGGTGGCAGGTGGTTTCTGGCACCATGTTTTTCTTTCACATGTTTATGATTTTGACCAGGTTTATGGCTGCTATTTGTAAAATCCTCTTCTCATTATGCTAAAGCACTTAAGACTTTCAGGGCCTACCACCTTTTTCTATTTTCCCACGTTTCTTTTTCTCCCCTGCCACCTCTGTAGTCTCTGCTGCGTGCTGCATGAACCCAGTTGCAGTTAGTTGCCTGCGCCAGGGAGCTGACGTGGACGTTTTGCTGGGTGCCCGACCTGGGTGGCTCAGCCTTGCTTGAGGGAGCAAGGTGGTGGTTGCTGATACGTGAAGATTTTGGTTCTTCGGTTGATGAGGAGGTTGCTGCTCCAAGTGCCCTGGCTTGGACAGAACAGGCTGTGCTTACAGACCTGTTGGGTACCATGTTTTCAGGACAGAAATACAGGAGAGAGAAAACACCTGCCTTTTGTTAAGAATATAAAGTCATATTTAGAGATTGCTTTTCTGTCTTGCGATGAGCATTTTGTGAGTTTAGAGGCATTTGAGTGCCTATTGATGTTTGAAAATATGATGTTTTGTTCTAAAAACAATGAAGATAAAATGCAGTACTTAGAAATAAATTTTGAGGACTGCGTGTCTAAAGGGAAACAAATTATTCTCTCACTTTCTCACCCCCCTCCTGTTTCTGTTGGACTAGGGAGACAAATCAAATTGAGACTAGACCATTGGAGCTGCAGCGTGAGGAAACGAGAAGAACCTCTTTGATCCCAAATGCTTAATCAAGAAACATTTGCTGGCAATGCCAAGTGGGATTTATTTGTCAAGTCCTAGACAGGCCAGCAGGGCCTGGAAGCAAACAAAAGGAGGAGGTACAGTGCCATAAACTTGGATTCAACATATTCACTGTTAATCTTCTTTTACCTACATAATGTGAAGGTTATTAACCTGACTGCAAAAGGACCTACTGGGGAGTTAAGTGTCACGTGGAAGGGATTATTATATTTTGAAAGGAATTTGTGCTGGTGACTGTAACATAATAAATGTATTAGGTGCCTCTTTAGATCTTCCCGAAGTGGTAAAGAAGCATTGATCACCCTGTGTGATGGAGGCTGGGGAGCTTGTTTTTGATGTTTTAATACCGAGTCAGAAATGAGAGCTCAGAGTTGTTAATGAGAGGAGCACGTGCCTTTTATTATTATTCATTTTTCTGTCTTAAGGAGACCAAGGGGGAGTTGTGCACAGAGGGGTGAGAAAGAAATCATTAGCCTCTTCAGATTTGCACTGCAGATTAATGTGGGGGACTGAGGCTGACGCCTTTTAAGCCTCTTGCATATTTGCCAGGTCAACTTTTTAACTTGATCCCTGTTTTTACTTTTTTTTTTTTCCTCACTAAAAAGCTTTCCACTTCTGGATTTAAAAGGTCTTAAGGTTGAGTAGAAATCAGAAGCTGATTTATCGTATAAGTATCCTTAGCAGGCATTTTGGCCAATGCTGTATTAAACTTATTCTAAAGTTAATCAATTTTTTCCTTCCATTTTACACCTGAAGAAATGTGATTTTTTATGTCTCCACTCCACTTGCCTCTTGCTCATTTTGTTGCACTTCACAAGGTTCTCAGTGCAAGACTGATCCACTGATTGTTTCCAAGTATACGTCCAGCTCGGAAGGTTGGGGGTGGCAATTCAGACATTATTTTATGCTGACCTCAGTATTCACATTTTGTTTCTGCTGCTGGTCAGTACATAACAGGAAAGTCTTATTATGATTGTCAGGAGCGGAGGGCAGATCTGAGCAAGGCTGTGCTGTGGGAGGGAAAGGAAAATGCTCGCTGTTGCAGTACAGCATGGAGCGAGGGCTCAGGCTGGGGGAGACGTGTTAGATGTTTAGAGATGCATCTTTAGTGCAGACACAAAACAGAGATCCTGCCTGCTTATGAACGCTGAAGATCTCCTAACACGTGTTGCAACAGCAAGCGCCTCAGCCGGAGTATCTGAGGTAATTAGTCAGTCTGCCTGCATTCCTCCTGCAGCCTCAATTAATTATGAGGCTCTCTTTAACTTCTGGTCAAAATCGTTCCGTAGTGGTGTTACATGATGTTAACCAGCTGCCACCTACTGCTTCCATCGATACTTTATAAATACTGTACAAAGGACTTGAAAGCGAGGTCTCTGGCGTGTGAGTGCAAGCTCTGCTCCTGCTGATCTCTTCCTCCCTGAGCACTTGGTCTGAGAAAAGCATGACAAGATCCTGCCTGTACTGGTAGCGGATACAAAAGCTACAGCAGGCAAATGCCATAGTGTGCTTCAAGGGGAGAGCTGCTGCTTTTGGTGTTTCATCCTTTATCAACTGAAATACGAACACAGGTCGGTCGGCAGTGAGAAATGCAAGCAGCTTCAGTGGGAAGAGCTGCTCTGAAACACATCTAGCAGTGGCAGTTTCTTGGGCAAGGTTTACAGGGAAAGTAGGTTGCATCTTTGATTAGGCCTATTGATACTGTTGGGGGAGGTAACCTTTCAAACATGCAAACGTGGCTTCTCATGTCTGAAATAGAAGCACAAGCCTTCAAAACTAAATAAATACATGTTGAGAACACTTTCTCTGAGTTTAGCAAAGTTATGTTAATCACTTCGACCATCTGTTGGAGAAAATGTGGTTGTGAAGCTGGGGTAGGTTAGGGGTATGTTAGTGGAGAAGAGGTAATAAAGCTGTCGGTCTCTTTAGTACAGCTTTAAGTGGCCATTGTCGAGGTCCTTGGGAAATGGGTTTTAATTGCTTGTTTTTCCTAGTGATGTTACAGTTCCTTTCTAAAAGTAAGATTTTCTCCTGTAAGGCCCCCAAAATGTGATGTATTGGCTCCATATCCTCATGGAAGTAAAGTTCCTCAGCACGTCCCAAGGCCGAGGCTGGAGCTTCCTCCTCTGCCCCCCCCTAAAGTCAGTCACCCCCAGGAGTGTGGCTGCTCCCTCATGGCCTGCTGGAGGAGCTTCCCAGCCTGGCAGCCTCTCCTCTCCTTAAAGACATCGTGAAATGTCAAAAAATGGCTGGGATGTCATTACGACGCTTGGGCATTTCTCTGGGAGGAGCTGTTGTTTGTTTAAATAAGGCCTCAGAGGAGGCGCTTGCTGTCCTCGGACCGCCTGTGATCGGCGACCCCAACAGGAGAAGTGTCCAGGGAAAGGACACCAGAGACGTGTGGCAGAAACGTGATTAATCTTCACCAGGCAGCCGTGTCAGAGCTACCTCCAAATTGTTGGACTCTACGCTTAATGTGTAGTGAGTATATTGTGACCAGTCTCCTGTCCTTTTCAATTACCTTCTCTCTGTCTCTGAATTGCAAAGACATCAGTCTTGTCTGAATGCTTCCTTATACTATGTGGATGTGCTAATGCAAGTTGTAATCTATCCTCGTTACAGCATTTCCTGTCAGTGACTCTCATGCAGGCCAGGAGAGGTACAATTACAGGGAAAAGCAGTATTCAGCAAAAAGTAACCATCTGCTTAGGTTGTCCCACTGCTTTTCTGGAGTTATCCAGTGACACCTGAGAGCGAGTTCTTCATCTGATCTTGTATCTGATCTGAAGGAAATAGTACAAGTATTTGAGGCCACATATGAAGTATTCTGGAAGTATGTTAAGTCTCATGGTTTACAAACGTTTCCCCAAATGTGTAGTTTATGGAAGGCTGTAGAGATGTTGTGCTGCTGAATGGAGTTAGGAGTCAGAAACCTTTCGGGGGGGCAGGTGGTAGAACCCCGAGTGAATAAAGATGCATGACTCCATGAAGAATAACAAAATTGAGAGTTTGGGAGGAAAATTGTTGCCCCCTTCTGCTGTGCAGGTTTCCATGGTTTGGCAAACTTGGTTGTTCAGACAATGTGGTCGGTGCCTCCTGGACCATGCACCGCAGTGCTCTGATTTCACATTGAGAGAAAGGGAATAAAGGCTTCCGAGTGACGGATGTCACTTACTGTTCTCCATTATTATGTAGACAGGAGAAGAACTGATACAGCAAATGAAACTCAGTTGATGAGAGCAGTAGAACCATGTAATTTATCTTAAATGTTGCAGAATCTGTGCAGCAAGACTGGCTCCTTTGATTTGGTTACAGAAGTCAAGGAAATCTAATGCTTGTGCAAGATCTCTCTTACTTTCCTACCAGTCATACCCAAGTTAGGAGCCCAGTCCTGCAGCTCTTAGAGATCTCTTAGGGATTCTTGGAGAATCCAGCTCTATGAAGGGGTGTGTGTGTTAGGCGTTTTTTTTTTTTTTACCCCCATTTGGACAATAGTAGCAAATCATGTGCTTTAAATTTTTAAGGAATAAAAGAGGGTTTTGCTGAACCAAGTTGAAGACGTCATTGTTCTTCTGCAGATCAAGAGAATGAAACTATTGCCTGGTATGACCATCTGCGAAAATGAGACTGAATAATGACATTACTACATTAAAGTATGGGTTCATTGACGTCAGATTTTGCTCAAACTTGGTGAGAGCGAATCAGGCTACTTAGCCTTCAAGTTTCATCATCTTCCCTCCATCACTCACTAATGGCTTATGCCTTGGGGATCAGCAAAATCATAGCTAAAAATATTATCCTAATACACCTGATCAGTTACAGAATATAATACATGAAAGAA
Source organism: Anser brachyrhynchus (assembly GCF_964034855.1). Lineage (NCBI taxonomy): Eukaryota > Metazoa > Chordata > Aves > Anseriformes > Anatidae > Anser > Anser brachyrhynchus. The sequence goes on along the minus strand of NC_137699.1, from coordinate 13,368,006 downwards.
AATGCCTTTTCAACCCCTGGTATAATTACTTCTGTCTCTTCATGATGAATCATAAATGTTCTTGTGATAGCTACATGAATAATTTGTAGCAATTTTAAAATATAATTTTCTATGTAAGTTCTTCTGTTGACAAATTGTCTACAAATAGCTTATTGACTTCTCAATTGCATGAGTTATTTCAAATTATTCATGGATTGTTTCTTGTTTTGCTGGTTGTTTTCAAGCAATTCCTTTTTAGTATTCAGTAGCTGGTATTCAAGTGTTCAGCTTCCAGCTGCACAATTCTGTTTGGATTTTGACATATAGGTCACACAGTAGTATTTCTGCTCCTTGACTAAATGCGTATAATTCATAGGATTTAGCTTTTTGCACGAATATTTGCATTGAATTACAAAATTCTTATTCTGCAGCCTCTCTTCAACATTTGTTTAAAAAGAATTGTTTCAGTTTCTGCTGATAATCTTATTCAGAGGGGTATTTATGGAAATACTAATACACGGTGGACATTCCCATAAATGAGCAAATTTGCTGTAAAGCTTCGGCTATTCGCTTAATTGCATTTTTATGAATTTAACTGTTTGCCCATCTTCTTACTATGATATTAAAATATTAATCTTTATTATATTTGTTTTTCTAATATGTGAAAAAAGCAATTATATGAAAAAGATCCACATATGTATTCTTAGTAGTTATATATGTGCCTGTGGAAATTGCCTATAGTGACCTCTATCATCAGAGCTAGCTGCCCACTGCCTTACGTGTGTTCTTCCATTTGATATTAGAAGATTTTTCTTTTTATGTATACCTGGAACCCCACAATTCCGTTTAAAGCTGCAGTACTGTGAATATAAACCAAGAGATGCATAAAATCCAACACTATAACTAGACAAGCCAGGGCTATTAGCTGAGCAATAGCTGGGCACCCTCCTAAGCCCCAGTCTTTGGGCTGTTGTCTCACATGGCTCTTTCTCCCTTGCTGCCCACTCCAGAGAGAGAAGATATAAAGAGCGCATGTTTGGAGGTCCCCAGGCTGCATTGCGAAGAGATGCTGAGGACATGTTTGAAATTCTTTTACACATTTCTAAAGTAACAGTGAGAAGCATGCACTCTTGCTGTTCAGAGATAAGGGAAAATTGCCCTTGAAGAACTAAAGTGGCCAAAATACAAAATATCTTAGTACATTTTGAATCATTTCAAAAATGCTTCTTTTTTTTTTTTTTCTTCTTCACGTATTCAAATAACCACAATGTGAGGCTTTGTGAGTCTGTCCACTCTGGATTATGTTTGCTGTGCTTCCCTACACCTTTCATTGGTCCCTGGGGCTCAGGGTTGTGTTTATTAGAAATGAATGTTTAATGTCTGCCTTGAAGAGCTACTTGTCTGGCTTGAATTTGCTGGTTGCAAGACTCTGGAAATGGCTGTACGCAGAGAAGGGCCCTGTTGAGCACTGTCTGAGTAGGTTGTTGCATCTTGCAGCTGGTTTTAGTGAGGGCTTTTGTGTTGTCTTGGTTGGCAGTTCCTTTGGTAGAGGAGAACGCGGTGAGGAGATGACCCCATTTATTTTGTTTGACCTTCATTGCCCATTAACTCCTGGTGCAGGAGCCTGCTGGCTGAGTGCTGCAGAGACAGGAAGGACGAAGGAAGTCCCTGACTTGCCTGGCCCCAGGTAAGAGCAGGACAGTATGCCCACCTTTCAAAGGAGGCACTGGGGAAGAAAAGATCACGGTGAGCCAAAGCTTCCTCCACCTCTCCTGGTCCAAGGGGGAGAAGGGCTCTGCCTCTAGACACGTGTCCTGTAGTGTTGCTCTTACCACTCCCATCTGCAATGGCAGCTGGTGCCTGAGCCCCGTTTGTCCTTCTCACCTGCTTTTCATTTAAATACAGCTGCTTCAGGTGGTATGTAGGAGATAAGGTAGGCTGAACACTTTAGCCACACATATCTTTGAAGTCCTGGCAAATTCACTGTGAGGTGTGCTTAGATGAGAAATACGCATGTGACACCTCTCTGCCATTACTCTCTTGAGACTGCGTTGCCTGTGCCTCGGAAGAAGTGCCTGGTGCTTCACTTAGATGGACTGAAGCTGTGTAAGTGTTAATGAACCTCTCAAAGGCTGAAACCCATCAGTACCACCTGGGCTGCGTGTGTGCAAAAGAGGGAGGCTTCACAGCCTCCTAAGGCTTCCCCCTTTCTTCTGGTTGCTGGGCTCACTTCCCACGTACCAGAAAACATTTTTCAGCTGGTGGAAATTATTTAGTCATGGTCCTAGGTTGAGCTCTTTGCAGGCTGCTGTATCTTGCCAACTGGTAGCCAGACATTAGAGCTGACTTAAGTAATCATGGGTTATAAGCAACAACTTTCACCAGGTGAGCCAAAGGGAACAAAGGTTTCCCCCTCGGGGAGCTCTCTTCAGCTTATTGAAGCTAGAAGCTGCTTTTTGAAAGCCTTTAAACACCTAGCTCCATCCAAAATGGAGTGTAGCTGTAGGAAGCAGGTAATGCTCTCTTAGCAGCTAAGCTGTAACCATGCTGGGAGCCTTTTTGTGTGCCCAAGAGTCCAAAACAAATAATTCAGCAGAGAGTTTTTGTGCAGTTGATACTTCTCTCGTGGTGTGGTTTGCTGAGGGCAGTCCCTGCCTAATTAGCGTGGATGCTGCCTCCTTTAGACTCTTGCAGAGTTCTGCAGTCAGGAGCCGAGTGCTTGTAAAAGCTCCCGTGGTTGATTGTAAGGCCAACAGGCTCGTTTTGGTTTGCACCCTTTCTTAGTCTTTTACAGCTAGTGTTGGTCTCTTTTTATGTTTTCCCTGTCTTTCCATCTCACTATTTCTAGTCTGGTGCAAAATACTGAAGTACAGATGTGCTGTTTATTGAAATGCTAAAAATGTTGAAGTTGAAATTAAAAAAAAAAAATCAGAAAAGGATAAGGGAAACGTCAGGCTAAGGTAAGTCCATGTTCGTTTTTAAGAAATATCTTTGCAGGCAACTCCATAATAGAAAAACACAATGCACAGTCTTGGTTGGGAGGAATAGCTCCTGCAACAAGCAAAGAGTATTTCTGGTCATGCTGTCAGGAGCAAACCTGAGACTCAGAAGCTTTCCACGTTGTACAGGCTGATAAAAAAAAAATGCATTTTGGCTTCCACAGCCTGTTACATGACCAGGCTCCAAGAATAACACAGACAATAAAATCAGCATGTGTTTTATTTTGGAAACCCTTTAAAATTGTGGGGTAAATCAGCAAGGCAGAAGTCCTGCCTTCCCTGAGATGTCTAAAAGTTTTGGGAGTGCCTGGGTTTTTTATGCTCCATTATTTCAGAGGGCCAGGTTTGTAGAAACTGCTAAGCATTTCTTGTCTGAAGACTCTTGGATAGACGGCTTGAGACATTTTTATAGATGAAGCCCCCTGGGCCCTGACCACTTCCAAAAGCTCTGTCTTTCACAGTGAAGCTTTTCCACATCCATCTGTTTGGGATCTGGCTGTGTTTCTGTTGCAGACATAAGGGTTTTGTCCTCAGTTTCAGTGGAGTTGTAGTTTCCCTCAGTCATCCCTCCTCTTGTGTTCAGCAGGCTCAGAAGTGCTCCTCCGCTAACTGGCTAACAGACTTCTCCAAAAAGGGTATGCTCTGACAATTTAGTGGTTTTTACAGCATAAAACATTGTCTTACACTCCAGTAACTATGGGAGCATGAGGAAGCAATGTTCCTTTGCTGACACACAGTGACAGTGAGCCAGAGAGCTCTCTTTGTGTAGCTTTTAGAAGGGTGGCATCCTATTTCTCAAGCCCTTTGGGAACTGGGTTTATTCGGCATTGTTACAGAACCTGAAGTGTATTTAGTTCTGCCTATGCCCTGTAATAGCAACAATAGCTCCTAAACTAAGCTGCCGGACCAGCTCCCTGCTTGTGACTTCCATTATGCAATCCTGCTCTCTGTTACTGGTTGCTTAAAGCTGTTGAATGAGAGGGCAGAAGAGAGTTAACAGTGGGATGGATTGGGGAGAAAGAAGTTGATGAAAAACATTTGCAGATAGGGGATGTGCTCTAATAATGAAAGCTGACAAGAGTGCTTGAGACTACCATCATGAGAAAGTCCTTTAATTTTTCACTGGTACTACCTTCTCCCTACTCAGTCTGTTCTGATGTACTCTAATTTTGCCACGCAGTACAAATGGCTTTAAGATGCTCGTACAACATAGCTAAGGAAAACGTTACCTCATCTCTGTATTTTTACCACGTGCTTGAATTGCTAATTTACAAGTAGTCATATTTCTTTTGGACCATTGAAAAGTTTTGACCACTTTTACATTGCATTCCAGACAGTGTCTGTTAGATCTGCTCTTTCCTGAAGGATTGGTGATCAGAAATTATTCCCTTTTTTCCCCTTTCTTTTTTAAACATACAGGGAGTAGAAAGTAAAAAGAAAAACATGGCTTTTAAGATAATCATAATTTTCTATTTGTATTTTCTGGGAGAAGAAGAAAAGAATGTATGCATCCCCTTGCGCCGTTAACCTGGTGTTCTTCCTTATCTGCTGCTGCTTGTCTGGCTGGCTCTGCGTGTTGTGCATCCCTTCTGGTGACAGGCTTTCTGTGCTGAATGGGTGCCTTTCTGTTGTGCAGACAGAGTTAATCCTTTTGAGGATTTATCTGGTTAAGGGTGTTTACATTCTAGCATTTGATTCTTGGTTCTGGAAAATCCATTAGCTGCTTCTTTAGGGCTCGGCTCTTCACTGACTACAGTTTCCTCCCATGAACGAGCCTACCCCTCAACGACAGTGTCATTTCTGACCAGGTCAGATAAAATATACTTGAGGAATATCCTTGCATATTCCTCATACAATGAAGTTAATTTTTATTGTGGTTTATTTGGATTTATGCACAGCTGGAGCCACCAGGAATTCTGTGAAGAAGGTAGCTAAGGAGAGCAGAAGAAAGTTGGACATATGAGTGATGAAGGTTAGGGCAGCGTAGCCTGTGGGCAAGAAGACATGACCTGCTTGGTGGGGAAGCAAAACAAGGATATGAGTGTAGTGGGAGGTTTCCTCCGTATCTTGAAAAATCATCTTACTTTTCTCTTTGCACTTGGCAATCTGATTTCATGATCACAAGATTCATTAGTCTGAAGGGCTGAAACCTGTGAGCCCTGTGCTAGGTGCTTGGAACATGATGAAAATGCCAAGAAGCAATATGTAATAGCTTTGTTACTGTGGCCAGAAGGATTTAGACTGAGTTGCAGGCATTGGAATGGAATTTCGCAAGCTTTTACTCTTCATTTCAAGAGGATAATAGAACTGCATTGCATATCCTTTTCCATAACTGCCTGTGACTTTCTCCTTGGCCTTTATCACTTGATTATTGTTTTTTTGTGTGCGCGCTTTTTCCTCTTGAAATGCTATTACTAAGTCCTTTAAAATTATTACGTCTTTGAAGAAAAACAACCAGGTCTTAGGAGGCATTTTTGGGGGTGGTGGGAATCTGGAGTTTGTTTAAAGACTAGGGATCTGGAGAAGATAAAGCAGAGAGATCAGCTGTGCAGAGCTAATGGTGCATTCCAAAAGAGGATTGAAGAGCTATACCACTCGCTCCGGTCTATATTAGTTTTATTTCACTCAGAAATCTTTTGAAGCACCAGAATCGCACGCACCTATATTAAACATAAACCTGTGGAAACCGTAAGCCCTTTCTTGGAGTAAGCAAATGATGCTAATTCCTGAGCAGGAGTCAAAGCCTTCCCAGACTAACCTCTCTTCCACTGTGTGCTTGAACTGCTAGTAATAGACACACGCTCTTGCTGCACAAATAGTGTGTGCTGCCTTCAGTGCCTGTTTTCTTTGCACCCTTGGATGTTTTCATAGTTCTGGGAACATCCAGCTCAAAGGGGTACCAGTGCATCTGCTCAGGTGAATCTGAAGAAAGAGTTCTGAGAGGTAGATGAGAGCCTTTGAAAAATCTGATAGAAAACAGCCGGATTACCAGAACTAAAAGAGCGATGGATCCAAGTGTGAAAACACAAGTGCTGTGGCACACGGCATCCCAGGGAGCAGCCAGACCTTTAGTTAAGGGAAGAGGAGAGAGCAGCAACAGCAAACCTAAATTAACAGTTCAAGCTGACAGAAAGCTTTATTTCTGCATCAAACAAGAAACAATGACTTGAAAAACAGTTAATTATACACTATAAATATTTCAAATGCTTATTAAAAGGAGATGTAAAAAGAATAGAAATTGATATTAATAATGCAAATGCTTTTGTTAGGCAACCTGCTTCCTCAAAGTAGGTAATTTAATCCTAATGCTCAGGAAGTGCCATTGGTTTCTTTTTCCAATAGGTTTATTAGGGCAAAGAGGGCATTTGGATTAATGAGAGGCAGAGATGGTGGGAAAACACTCTGTTATCCTTACCTTTTGGGAAGCCTGGGTAATTAGTGAAACCCTTGCAAGCACTATCTTTCATTCAGCGGAATTGCAAAATAATTCTCTGGTAGGGGATAGCATCTGTGTTGATTGATAACACACAGGTAATAACACGAAACATCTGCTTCAGAAGTGTATGTGCTAGCACGGCCCTAACTGAGCTGGTCAGCTGAATGCCCCACAGTAAGGTATATTAAAAACCTCTATGAAACAGCACATACCAGCATTTGCTGTTCATTTTAAGGGGGGGGGGGGAAATTGGCCTCTTTGGGGCAGTTTTTGCTTGCCAGCTGAGAATTCATTGTGCTCATTTACGTCAGAATCCCTGGAAATGAGAAGCAAGTCAATAGGTTGTGGATTTCGGTTTCTAAGGGTGAACTTTAGAAGCTGTAAAAGAAATAACTTTTGGGGAAAGACATGAGAATGGGAAAGGAAGAAACAATGATTTCCATACTAAAGGGATAAGCTTAAGACTGAAGATGTCCCCTTCCCAGTTCTGCCACTGGTTTCCTATCTGAGTTCTCCAGTATTTTTTTGGGTTTCTACTTGCCATCTGCAACAAGGGAAATATAAATTGTTCCCACTTCTTGTCTTTTTAGGCAACACCTGTTATTTTAAAGGAACTTCTTTACCTTAGTAGCCAGGGGAGATAATTAATGCATTTCTGCAGTGCAGCTGTTAGCAGCTTGGTGTGAGGCTCTGTGGGCTCCATGGCTGTTCACGCTCCCCCCAGCTCGCTGAATAAATACCACCCACCCTTAACACGGGTTTCAGAAGGGTGTCAGCTCAACCCAGGGCTTGGGACGTCGTGATCCCCAGTCCCTGGGTGTAATTTCTGTGGGAAAAAGTTGCTCTGCTAGGGAGGTAGGTTTTTTTCGTTTCCAGCATCGTGTTGATACTGTTCGGCAGGGCGAGCTGTGGTCTGGGCTGCAACTGGAGCTGCATCTGCTGCTCTGGGAATGCCAAGCCTTGCATCTGATCTGGAATGCCAATGAGCCCATATAAAGCTGTTAATGTCTGTGTGAGGTTTTTTAGCCCTCATTACCAACCTGATAGAAAGATAATTCCTCAGCTGCTGTTCCAACCTGTGGGATTTTACCCACTTAATTAATGTTCTTTCTTGTTAAAGAAGATCTCTTTTTTTTTTTTTTTTTATGTACAAGAAGCTGTGTTTGACTTGCTTTTGAGGGACTCTTCTCATGTCTATATCAAAGGCACCGAGGCCCCAGAAGCTGGCGTATGAGCCCCGGGGGCAGCATGCCTCTGCATGGCTGAGCTGGGAAGCTTTGCCTCGTGTGCCGAGGGCAGGCTCCAGGAGGGCAGCCACTTCCACGCAGCAGAGGGGACCCTGCTGCCCTTCCCGGCTCCCCCCTTTTGCCACCTCTCAGCAATGAAATGGAAGCTTGCGACGTGACCCAAGGATGACAAACTGCATGCCGAATGCCCGCTGAGAGTTAAAAGTGCCAGCCTACACCACCCTCCCCAACCTTTCAGCATGTCAGCAAGCTGTCTGTGTAAATAAATGTACATATCAAACAATAAGCAGATGCCTTTTTAACATGCACTGTTTCAGGCTGAGATATTCCTTTCTGGTGCTGCTCATCTCAGCATCTGTCAAGTTAATGCCAACTCCACAGCTCCCTTTCAGTTGTATTTAATGCACAAAGATTTGTGTTGTGGTAAGTGTAAAATATAATGAGGAATTGGCTTGTTTTACATCTGTTTTGGTGTTACTTGTGATTTATAAAATGTTAAATGTGAACACTTCTGGGTGCCTCCCCATCTCTGCATAAGTAGATAGTGCAAACTCTTGTTCCTTATGCTCGATTAAGTAGCTTTCTACAAGGATACATATGATTATGCAAGTATATGGGGATGGAAAAAAAAGTCATTTGCAAAACATACCACCTCTGAGGCCCCAAAGTGAACAAACACTGAATTGGGGAAAAAGCTGGGATCAGGGTTGGATTGGAAAAAAAAACAAAACAACCAAACAACCCAAAAGTACTTCATTCCAGCAGTCTGTTGTACTCCTTAAATCAAACCAGACTCGGGAGGCGCAGAGTCCAAAGCCCCCGGGCTGTGTCTCAGTGCAGTGCTGCGGAAGGGACACCCAGGAGCTGCTAGGCTGGGTCAGATCCTGTCTGATCCAGGGTCCTGCCTCCAATAGCCAGCAGTGACGAGAGAGAATGGAAGACCAGGGCAGATGATCAGGAGAAATTCAAATTCCACGCGAAGCTTCTGTTTATTTTTGCTTTCATATTAAAAATGCATTGAGCCTAGATGACCCATAATCTATGGGGTCTTTTGAAAATCTTGGGGTTCTTTTGAAAATTTGTTTAGAGGGCTAAAGGAGTGTTGTGATGCTGCTCTCCCTCTCTGTCCCTCTGCACCAGCCTCAGAGAAGGTCCCTGGTTTTTATTGTCCTTACCCATTTCTCACACATGCTGTTGCTTTTGCTGTAGTCAGATGCAAAGGAATCATGCTAATTAAAAAAAAAATCAGACTGCTTATGCAGGCACCAAGTCTTGGAGACAGCTTTGTCAGGATTTTCTGAGGTCTGCTGAGAGAAAGGGAAATATTCTCGCTGCCTGAGATGCTCCGAATTGGATTAGACAGAAACAAAGCCGGGGGAGGGGAGAGGCATGATCCTCCTCTGGAGACGAGGGTTTAGGTGACCTATGATATCTTCTGTTTCTTACTGCTCCTTGAATAGGGATGATTGAAATCTCTCATCTGAGCATGTATGCACACAAGACAAAATGCAATATTAGCGACCCTAAATGTATTAGAGCTCTCTGCTGCTGATCACAGCGGTACATCAGCTGGAATAGTAATAGGGAATGAATGTTTTTTGCGTACAAGGAAAACACTGTTCTTCCATAATAGAAAGGGAAAATTGGCACTAAAATTGCCTTTGAATCACATTTTTGATGATTCTTAGAAGCTTGTGCACCTGCCTGTGACACTTTCCATCTCACGGTTTCAGAACACTGTACAAAAACAAACAAACGAATCTTCTTTTTCTGCCTGTCTCCACAAGCTGGGAGTTACTGTCCAGTAATGCATGTCTGAAAGGACTAGGACTGAGTTCAGTGGGAAGGTTTCTGTTAGGCAGCAGACACTTTGTCCTGTGCCAAAATATGGATGTATGCATTTTCTACATGCAAGCGCTTGCACCTGTGAAGTACCTGCCCGTCCCCTTTTAAGAAGCCAAGATGTGGTCTGTACGTGTGTATTTGAAATGCTGCCCTGTGTAGAGCAGGGAAGAGGCCTGTAAAAAAACATCGACAGGAGGATGAACCTCAGGTGAAAACACGGGAGTCCACTAGGACGTGGGCAAGGAGAACGTCTGCGCGGGTACCTGTTGGGTGGGCCCATGCTCAGCTCAGCAGACCACACTGCTCTTCTGGCACATGAAACGAATTCTCAGGGTGCAGAGTGCCCTCGGCTGTGGCTCTCGGGCTGGACACAGCGTGCTGCAGCACACCTGCGTCCCACTGAGCCCTCTGCCTTTTCTGGGGACGTGCAAGAGAGCACTGCTGCAGAGGGCTGATACCTGCGTGCACGACAGGCATTTCCTGCCATGTGCTCTGGTGTGACGTTAGCACGTCACAGCCACCTTGTTAGTGGCATCGTAATCTACAGGATAGCCAAAAAATGCTAGCTCAGCTCAATATGGATGTCTTCTCCGGAGAGCACGACAGCAAATGGCGCCTTGAGGTGTCTGGCTGCGGCCTGCCTCAGCATCTCACGGGACTGCTGGACGGACTTGCTGACAGGACCTCGTCCCCCAGCTTTTCATCTCCCCCTGCAACTGCTGCTAAACTCCGGTGGAGCAGCTGATGCTCCAGGTGTGCATGTGCACAGCCGCCACGAGCTTTGGGATGCCGGAGGGGCTGGGCATGGCAAAGGGCTTCGTTTTCAAAAGGGAGCAAAGCAGCGAGGTAGACTGGGAAGGAGAGGAGAGGTAGTGCTATGAAATGGATTTGCATGGCGCCAGCTTCGTATCTGAATTGGAGCTGTCAGGGAGAACGAGATCCAGACTCGGTGCTGTTCTCTGGAGAGAAGCACTTAGGGAGAGATTGCTCTGTTAAGCGCTGGCTCCACCTCTCTGCCCCACGTCTGGATGACTTCGGCAAGGGGAAAACCGACAAGATCTGGCATGAGCCATCCTCCCTTCTTGCTGGCCTTCCCTGCATTTCTCCAGGCTCCGATTTACCTTCTCTTGCTTACTGCTTTTACCACCTCAGCATCTCCCCCTGAACCCTCCTCCTCCTGGCTCTGTTGCTATCTTGGTTCCCCTCACCTCATTCAGGTGTGCAGGGAAGAGCTAATCTTTACCAGGGTAGGAAGAAGTGACTAAGGCAAGGTCACAGTCTCCTCCTTGAACCCAGTATTGAGGTATGTGTCTTACGCGTGTGTCACTGCCCTTTCTGACAGGTTGACCATCCCGGATCCCTGCTCTAGGGACCTCAAGCAAGGACCCTGACTGATGCGTGTTTAGTACAACCCGACTTCTTGAGGCAAACAAGCAGTTCTCTGAAGGCCTGTCCCCTCGAAGCAGCACACAGGTAAGACAGGCGGCGCTGCTGATGCTCAGACTCTGCTGCTGCTGGGCTCTGGCCTTGCTGGGGCTTGCTGCAGTGGAGTGGGCAAAGGATTTTTTTCCATTCAGTTGGCTCAAGAGAGGCTTTGTCACCTCTGCCTGACACATCTGTAAGGTTGAAACCTTATGTTGTGTTTACAGCACAGTGAATGTTTTTCATCAAAAATGTACTTTCAGAGGATCAAGACTGCTCATACAGTTGAGTTAAGCTTTTTAAGAAAAGGAAGAAAGAAGTGTGTATGGGGGAGAGGGTTTAAGTAAGAAATTAATTAAATTGTTTATAGTTTTTGACTGGGCAAGATGTCTCAGGTCAATCAAAAGTGAAAAGAAAAACCAAACAGATTGGCCTTCTAGTTCTGATTGCAATGAGTCATGGCAACCAGATCTAGAAAAGAAGAGGCCCTTTAGTCCAAACCCTTAATCCCCTACTAGTATGAAACATTGTTCCCAGCAGTGCCTACCAGTCCTGTTTTAAATGATGGGATTTTCACTTGTCCCCTTGGGATAATATTCCACAGTCTAATAGAATTAATCTGCTTACTTCTCTTTCAACCCCTGACCACTGCAGATGCAATTAGTAGTAGGCGATGGGAGGATTCTGTTTCCTATGCTGTATTATGAAGGCTTAGGGCTGTATTGTGTTAAACCAGACATCAGTAGCAAGCATGTATGCAAGAGTGTGGCTTATCTGTCAGTACTCATTACAGCCCCATAAATGTCTCTGAACTACAGAGTTCTCAGACTCACAGGAGCTTTTCTACAGTCATAATTCAGGATCTGATAAGGCACAGACTAATGTATTTGAATGCCCGTGAGAAAGACAGCATGATTGGAAACTGAAGTGAAATGCAGTCATACGCTGCTTGTGCTAGAGACTCTCTGAGGCAGTTTAGGTATATATTTCTGGAGCATTCTCTGGCCTCACTCTTGATTTCTCTCATGGACTAGCTGGTAGGATCTACATGAAATAGCTTTTTGCTGTGTGCAGTGTTGCTGGAGGTACCACTACACCTTCCCAGTTGTGAATTTCGGGACTTAGAAAAACATTGTGGGCTTCTGCTGACGTTTACTGAGAGGCTCTGGTTGAATGACTAGTTAAATACAATGTCAAATAAATTGGAGCTGAAATATCGTAGCTTCCCTTATTTAGTCTATGTCTCTGCTCATCACAAAGTTGAGCTTCTGTCTGTGGCAATTCACCCATTTTTCTCCTTAAATTTGGAAAAGCTCTAGTAGCAAGAACTGTCTTATTTTCTAAAGCACATGGATGGGATTTGGACCTGTTTACACATAGAGGGCACGGCACCAGCTGACCTGTACAAACTGTTTGGGCAGATGCTTGGATTCATCCATCCCAGAAGTGAATTAAAACAGATATAGTAATAGCGGAAGTTACTACAGTGTAATTGCTGGTGGATGTTTGTCCGAGACTGCAATGTGAAGCAAGGCCAGGGGTTGTGAAAAAACGATCACATGCCAGCATTCCACATGGGCTGCTCCAGGGTACTGAGGGAGACATTTACAATCCCAGTCCTCCTCCCTCCCCATAAATCCCTGATTTTAATGTGCCGTAGCTTTTCTGGACTATTCCTCAAATAGAAAGCTTAAATATAAGCGTAGTCACTGGTCTGGCGTTTCATTATCAAGATAAGTTAGTTAAGCCTATTAAAATTTGACTAGGTTGCCTGTGTTTGTCAGATCAGAATTTCTTAAACACTGAAGATCAAGTTGCAAAGCTTTGATGTGTTCAGTGAGTCCAGTGCTAATTTGCCCATTGTTTTTAATCAGTTGAAATTCTTTTCCAGCTTGGTGCTTGGCTGCTTCATGTGGTTTTGTAGCATACTTTCAAGGATGGGGAGGTGGTGACTGAAGCAAGGTGTAATGATCCATAGCACATTAGATCATCCGCAGCTTATGCTCCCTGTCCCTGCTTTGCCAGGCAAGCTTTATTCCAGTGAAAGTGTCAGTAAACCCAAGGCAAAAAGGTACCATTTTTCCTCCACTGTTCCCTTTTTCTTTTCCTTGAAAGTTTATCTTGCTGCTCGCTTTTTAAAAGCTCTGCGTTAGCTGGGGGGCTGTGAAGTAAAAAGGCATGCTTTAAATACAGATGCTGGTGATAGTCCTTTCAAAAGCTGCATTTCTCAAGCTGGGAGCTATTGACCCCTTTCAGTGCAGTCACAAAGAAAACAAGAGGAAATGGAGGGTGAGGGCAAGCAGGGAATATATATATATATAATTTTTTTCCCCCCAAGTTGTCTTCTTACTCTACCCCCTGCCAGACTGGCTATTGTGTGAGACTCCACATGGGATACCAGTTGCCGAATAAGGAGAATAGCATCATGCTACATTCTTTCTAAAAATTGATTTTTTACAGTTGCCTTTTTTTTTTCCTTGCTGAAAGTGTTTCTGCTTTTCTGGAAGATCTGGGCAAAAGGACAGCAGTAGGCTCCAGAACACATGTATACAGTCTCAGTCTGTGCAAAAGATTTTGCTTTGGCTTTTGTCACAGCTTAGGTGATTAGGCAAAGCAGCAACAGCAAATGATGTTCAGCTACTATGAGAGCAGAGGATGCTGTGGTGTATTTTCTTGCATCTTGAATGCAGTAATATTCCCCAGTGGATTTTTTGATTTTTCTTGCTTAAGAGGATGCTCAGGCAGTGGGACAGAGTCCTGGAGTGTCTCCTCTGCATCCTTCTTCAACCACAACCTACTTTTTATTGAGTATATGCTTCCAGTCCTGATGCAAATACACAGACCTTACAAGTTGACCCTGCCTTTTGCTCCTATGGTCTTCCCTGCAGAATTTCAACGCTTGAAGTTTTGAAAGGTGAAAATGTCTTTCCACCAGAATTTTTGTGATTTAGGCCAAAACCAGCGCCACTGAACTGGGGCTTCCGTTCCTCCCTGTTTCATGAAAACATGGTTTATGAGCTAATTCTGACTGCGCTGTGTTAGATGAGGACATGGGCTTTGCTTCCTGGTGCAGCAGTCACTTGTTAATGAACACAAACGGCCCGCATCGTGAAGTAAGTCTGAACTCCAAACAAGTCTAGTAAGGGGCTTGCACAAAGGAACAGCTGGAGCAACGTGAACGTGAATAAGGCTGAATCCCCTGACTCCAGAAAGCAGAAGCAGGGTCTAGAGTGGGAAAAGCACAGCTCCAGGAGCTGGGAACAGAGCCAGCTCCTGGAGAGGAGCGTGGCTGTGTGCGTGCACACAGGAGCTGGGGACTCATCTTCTTGTATCCTCTCGTATCAGTAATTGGGATACAGTCTTTAGAGCTGCTGCCTGTGGTTGCCAGCACTTCTGACTCCCTGTGATGCCCTATAAAAATCTGCCGTTTCTCTTATAAGGAATCTGTTGATTCTCCCTACAAAAATCTGTTCAGCAACCAGTAATGTAACAGACTTCTTAGAGGAGAAAAAAAAAAAAAAAAAACAACAAGCAAACAAAAAGAACACTCTCTCTTAGTAGCATCAGCAGCAAATCTGGGGGCTCATTTAACACAGTCGTGTCACGATTCTCAATCTGTGTTACGCTGAAGTGTGTTCACAGCAGTAGAAAAAAATACTTTCTATTAACGCTTTTTCAGAAAATTGTTTGATATCACCACGAACTGTGTATGCATTGGAAACCAACTCGTTCTTTTAAAATGTTGAGCAGTTGGACAACTTTTAAAGAAACTGCAATTTTGCAAAAATGGCATAAGGACTTTTTTAAAGATTCATTGTTTTTTATAAAAGCCTAGAAAATGGAGCTGCAGTGACCAAAGAAAGCACATGTCATATTTGGGAAGTTCTGATTTTCTGTAATTTCTCTTCATACTGCCAGTTGAATTGTTTGCTCTCATATCTTTGCAAAATTAGTCTCCCAGATAATCTTCCCTTAATTTGGTGGCTCCCAAACGCTGCCCACTGCGGTATCAAAATGAGATATTGCTCTCGGTGAACGGCGTGCTCAGTTCTCAGATTACCAGTGAAGCAGCTAATGATTTTTGACACTTACACGGTTGTCATTGTCCGCTCGAGTAGACGCCATACAGAAAAACGGGATGCTCCTCACCCGACAGCTGTTGTCTCAAGGTCTCTGCAAGCTCCCCAGCCTCATGGTTTGGTTCCAGTTTGCTGACATTTATACCTGTGTGCTAACTGCTTCAGCCACAGACAGCACATTTGTTGTACATGCATTTATAGGTGACGGGCAAGTGCAAAGGGCAAGAGTCATGCCCACAAGGCAGAGCACATTACCGTGCCAGCTCGGCCCCGCTCCCTGCGTGCCCGTGCAATGGCCAGCAGCAGCTGGCCCAGCTCACGAGCTGGGCTGAGGTGGCAGGAGGTTTAAGCTCTTAATTTCTCCCAGCTGCCTGTCCTAAGCTACACCGCTGTTGCAGGTGCTGTAAGCTAATTCATCAGGTCATGGGTGGCTGCTGAAGAGGTGATGTGTTTGTTTCTTCTCTCCCTTATGTGTCTGGAGGTGACACGCATGGCCGGAGGGCTCAGGCGGCTTCAGTCACCGCAGGTCAGTCTGCCAGAGGGGGATTTAACTTCTGAGAGGGATTGCCTAGCTTCTGGTGCTAACTGTGGTGTGTAAGGCATGTGGTTGTGCCCATCCTCCTGAGCTGGGGCCTTGTGTGGCCTCCAAGTGACGATGAAGAAGGAGGAAATAAATTGTCACTAGAAATGTACCTCTATCAGTTACCATCACTTAGTTCTAACGCTACAGCGGTAATGTAAAGCTTTTTTCCTTCTTTTTTTCTTTCCTGACTGTATCATGGGTAAAGTGCTTTGTCAAGGGAAAATGAGGTTTCCCTGATGTGCCAGGGCAGGGACCCAAAGCTGTCTTTCATCACTGTGCTGAATCCTGGGTGGAAAGGCTGAGACGGCGTCGCTCAGAACAGCAAGAAGGGCTTTGCCTCTGTTATTTTGAGGCCTCCAGAAGTACGTTTGCGTTTGATTTGTGAATTTTGAACAATATTGACTGAGGCTTTAGTTAAGAGCTGTTGGAATTATTCTCTGTAGAGATTTCTCAGGCAGCAGATGCATGAGAGGGGTGTATGTGCGTGTATTTGCAGCTTTTTTTCTTCAGCTTAAGAAGAGCTGGGATCATGAAAAGTGATAACTGTTAAAACCAGTAATGAAGACAGTATTAGCCTGTAAGAGGTGAAGTGGGTTTGGGGAGTTTTGCATGCATTTCCTAGCTCTGCTCCTCTTTCTGACAGGGAGTAGTAGCTTGGTTCCTATCTGCTTTCCTCTCCCATCTGTATAAGGATAGTAAGAGAGCTGCTAAGCTATCTGTTGTAGAAAATAGTGATTAAAGTATTTGATTTTGTGCAGAAACTGGCATTGTGAAACTTTGCATTCATTTTCAGAGAAACCTGAAGATTAAAAAGTTTCATTTCTGGTGTTTTTTTGTTTTTCTTGTTTTGTTTTTTTTTCCCTTTTTATCCTGTTGCTAGTTCTTTCTGTGACAAAACAGGAATGGGGAAGGAAAGAAAAAAAAAAAAGGAAAACGAGGTAATCCAGAAATTCTCTTCAGAAATGTAGGTGAGCCACTGGCCAGACTTGTGCATAGTAAAGCTAATGCTAATCTAATGCTTGCTTTGGCTTTGTAAAATGACACGTTCTTCACCTCGCTTGTAATGGGTGTGAGCTGCATCCTTGGCAGATGTTACGCTTGCTGACAGAACTGGCAGATTAGAAATGAGGAACTGAACGGCAGTGGATGTGCTTGTGCTGGACGTTTGGATGGTTCTCCTGGGTAGCACATGGCAGGAACGGTAGGGTAGATATGGCGTGCAGGCGTTTTGTGCCTGGATAACATGGAATGATACAATGGCAGTGCTTTGCCTCTATTTTAGCTTCAGTGCCCGGCATATGGAGGTCTTGAGCTGAACAGAGACCTGTCTGCAGCTGTTTCTTTTCTGAAGAAGCAGCGCATGGCGCTTGTATGAGCAGGCCCAACTCCCCCAGTAGCACATTCAAAAATAAATACATTCCAAAGCAGTATGTTTAAGCAACATGAACTTCCTTTTCTGATCATATGTGGAAGGTTTATTTTCACATCCTCCAACACTCAGTAGGTGCTAATTTTCAGATTGGTTTGAAATGTCAAAGTATATAAGAGCTGTAGCGGACTCGGTCCTTTCATGCTGTATGGCATGAAGCAGCCCCTGAGCACAGGAGGGTAGGAGGAAGCTTCTCCTGGGAACTGGCTGTTCTGCAATTGCCATCTTGAACTGTTTCTGGCACCTTTCCCTGGCAATTGTCGATGACAGGATGTTACAGTTTATGGCTATCTGACCCCACTCGTTTTCCCAAGTTCTGCAGCAGGGGCTTGGGCAATCCTGCTGCCTGTCCAGGTAACCCCTGCAGATGCTAGGGAGGTACAGGTGGACACACAGTGCTATATGCTACATGTACTGCGGGGCAGAATTTGTCACTGACTCCTCAAACTGACCTGTACCATTTATAACCTTTGTGGCTGCAAAGTACATCGAAGAGTACATTTCAGAGGAGCTAAAAATAATATTCTCAGTTTAAAGCTATTTCTCTCCCAAGCATTCAGTCAATAAGAAGACAAGGAGTCGGTTTGTCCTTTTTTTTCCCATGCTTAAGTGTTCAGCTTTCAGAATGGAGCTGTAAGTTTATCACAAGTTATTGGCCTGTTAGTTGAGTTGGCTTTAGTATGTGGATTATGTTACTGGAAAGTGTAATCACTTGCCAGAACTGCCTTTGCTGTTCCATTTCCCTTTCCATGTCCCAATTTTGTAAGTTATCTGGTAGCTGCACTGAAGGCCAAACTCTTACTGAACTGATTAGAACCAGGAGTTGGCATTCTGCTCCTCTGTCTCCTTCTGCCAAAAGCCAGTAGGCAAAAGAAAGAATATACATTTTTTACTATTTACACGAATACAGTTTACAGTCATTTAAAGCACCTGAAGATGAGTACATCAAAGCTCTGATTCTCCTAGTGTCACAGTGTGACCACACTGTGGATAATATTCAGTACATTCAGCAAGTCTCCATCCCGGGAAGGGGATAAGTGATGGTGGCTTTTTAAAAAGGAGTAATTAAATGCCTCTTTTTTTTTCTTTTTTTTTTTTTTTTTCCTTTTAAGATGTGGTTGGAAATGACTCATTTGGAAAACTTCAAATTAACCGGATACATGTAAACCAGAATTCAGATGTTTAGGACTAACAGTATAAATGCCTTGGGGTATTCAATAGTCCCAAGTATTAGGTGTACAAAACTGAAAGAGCTGCCTTAGTCCTCTGCTCGAGATCTTGGTCTTTTACTATGTGCATTTTTTATTGATCAAGAATAATGGCAATTGATTAAGTGTGCCGGTCTGACGTTTCTTCTCCTGTGTATAGAAAATCAGCTGTGTGTATCAAATCTGTGAATCAAACCTCTGAACTAGATCATTTTTAGAAAAGAGAAGAAATTACACAACCTTTTTTTTTTCCCAAAGTCTTCATAGAGACCATAAATCTTCATAAAATCAAGTTGAAATCAAGCAAATACTTTCAGTCCGTGGAAGGGTTATATGTAAGTTTGTAAACATGAAGATATTTGATTCCAGATTCTCTTTATGGAACGTGATTTTGTTTTAGAAATGCCAAAGCCACTCCTTTCAGCATTTAAAAACTAAAACCACATTGTCCTGTTAAAATTAGATCCAAACATTTTATAAAAAGAGTTGGGTTTTCTTTTGAAAAGTTAGGAAATGTATTAAAAAAAAAAGTTTTATTTCAGGTTGAACATAACTTTGGGGCGTTGATCTGAAGAAACATCTGTGCATTGTTTTGTTTCATGAAAAAGAAATCTTCCAGTTCAACATGAGGCAATTTTTCCCTTCTGCTTTTTGGTTTTCTTTTTAATCGTAGTTGGTGTTTTTTTTTTTGGTTTTTTTTGCAGTCACCAGAACTGCAAAATCTGCTTGGTGTGTTCTTTCTGATGATACTGACACAGTCACTCTTCCTGGTTTATGCTAGTGTCATGTGTGTGATTCCTCACTGGAGGAGTTTGGGGTTTGTCTGGCAGGAGAATGACCATTAGGGCTTTACTACCACTACTGCTGCTGAGCTGCTTTTGTCACCTGCAGGTGCAGGTAAGCCTCTTGTTGCTGTTTCCCCATTTGGCCCTGTAGAGTTTCTGAATACTCTCAGCTGCAAGTCAAGGAATTAAACGTGAGTGCTCACAGTTACCATTAAACATTTTCTTTGCTAATTCTCTTTGAATGTGTCCCGGGGACTGCAGTTGAGGATTAAGAGGAGTGCCCTCAGCACCATCAGTAAGCTGTATTTGAGACCTCCAGTGACAGTGTTTATATTTTCCCTCTCTTGCCTGTATCCCTCACATGATACCTTGCTCGATGAGCAGCTCTCTCCTCCCCATCCCAAGTGATGCTATTGCTGAGGAATGTTGGACGGGGACCATTATACACATGCTGGAGGTGCTGCTGGATTTGGGGTTTGAGTTTGATTTCAAAGGGAGGAGATGCAGGAAGGAAATGTTGTTTTTAGTGGGGACCCAGGCCTTAGCGCTTTGCAGAACTGTTTTAAACACACTCCTCAGGCAGGGAGGTCTGTGAGAGCAGGGGAGGGCTCGGCGAGCTTTGCAAATGTTTCCATGCGCTGCTCGAGGCTGCTGTCCCAGGCACGTACTTCATTAATGCTGCTGGGGAAGGCATTTTGGAAATAATCAATCAGTGTCGCTCTGCGCTTCTTCTCTGTTGGCGCTGCTCTGTCTTGTTTCAGTGCTGCTCGTTTTGGTTTTAATTTCTGAATGAGGGATCGATCTGCACAGACCAGCACCAGGCGGAAGAGTTTGGTGGTGCGATGGGCTAAGCCATCTTGCCCCTTGTCTCTACAGCACTTAAACGTTTGTTTGGAGACGTAGGTCCTGAAGAAGCTGGCAGTGTCTGGGCTTTGCTGAAGCATGCTCTGAGCATCTCAGTGGTTTCCTAGGTCAGGATGAAGTTGTGCTCCCAGATGCTGCGAGCTCTCCTTTGGAGCACTCCTCCTCTCAGAGAGGACCTGCCTCTCAGTTCTGCAGGGTGTTATATCACAGACCTGCCACTTCTCACACCTTCCTTCTGTCTTTCCTCTTCCCTCTGCCTCTACATTCTGTGATGCAACTGAGCTCTGCTGCAAATGACTGCTTGTTGTTTTGCTTTGCTGAGGTGATGGCAAAGAGCTTTTTTTTTGCAAAAAAAGAAAGGCTTGTAAAGGGAAAGGCTGTAAAGAAAATTTCTGTGATGCATGGCAGCTTTTGTATGTATAGGAATGGAGAAAATTTAGTGGGATAGCCGCTTTGGTGTAAAAGATCAAGATAACTTTGCCTTCACTCTGAGAGAATCAGTGGCTAAACTGGGATTAAGTGGCAGAAGTACCTGATCCCCAGGCAGAGGTTCACACTTCTGTCAGCAAATTGTTGTAAAACTGGTGGAGTTGAATGGGCAGGACACACCGGGTATTGCAGAGGATCTGGCCTCCTGGCACTGGAGCTGCACTTCACAGCAGTACTGGGGTTGCGTGCTCTGAGTTAATCATCTGAGGGACACCTGTATAACGTGCACTTTGGCCAGTCCCTTCTGATGCTCCGTGTTACTGCTCACAAAGGAGCAAAGAAGGATTGTACTTACTTTTCCCCAGAGTTCAACGGGAGGTAACGCTATATTCCAGGGAGGTAGTTCTTCACCTCCCTTAATGAGTAACTTTATACTGTGCTGTCTCTTACAATAACAGCTGTCGCTACCAAAAGGCAAAGAAGCTATTTGACGAGCCCGTGAGGCTGTAAGAATTGTTAAGAGAGGAGGGGAGGGCACGGGCAGGGAACGAAGCTTAGCACAAGAGCCATGAGAATTCCCAGGCTCCAAAGAGTGCTGCTGATTTTAGCATTTCATGTGCTCCTACGTAGTGTTTTTTTAACATTTCTGGTCACAGTGAATGAAAGCAAAATCCCAGCTGAACTGCATATCAGTACAGGGACAGCTAGGAAGGTCGGACTGTGTTGTTATATTTGCTGCACGGTGTTGTGTCATGAACGATGCTTATAGCTCAGATCCTCAAATACAGACGTAGCAGCAAGTAGAATAAGGTGGGAACGGGCCGCTGTGGCTACTTTTATCCTACTCGACACAGGGTTTCTTTGAGTTGAGTCTGGTTTGAATCAGAGCATCTCAGTGCTGCAATTTGTCATAGATTTCTTTGTTCTATTCCCGGTCATTCTTCCATGTTTGTTTACAATGATATAATGTCCATGTGGCAGCTCCAGCAGTTGTTTGGGAGGCAGCTGAATGCTACAGCAGCAACATGAATATACTTTCAGTTCTCTTTCAAATCACTCCATCCTCCTGCAATTTGTTTTTGAATGCCAGTGGCCTGTAGATCATCTGTGAAATGAAGATGCTCGGGGACCGGGCTTGTGTGGCTTTTAGCTCATCTGTGACTTTCTTACTTCATGGTGTTCTTTGGTCTTTCCTCAAATACTGTACCTCTGCCAGAGTAAGACCAGTTCAGTCTCTGTCAATGTCAGCTGTTCAAGGGAAGAGAGCGGGGCAGGGCAGGGCAGGGCAGAGCAGCATCCTGAGTGAGCCTGCCCGAAACACCATGCCTGAAGTCCGGATGCTGCTGGAGTTTGTGCCAGTGCTCCCATTCACCTCCCTGGCACGAGGATGTTATCCCCTTACTGATAAAAAACTTTTTCCCTTTGTGAATGTAAGGATCAATGGATTGTTTGTTCTCCCACAGACTGTCTTTGAAGCCTGGTGATGTGCGTGCACGTCCGTCGCCTCCCCCGTGAATTGCGACATCGGTAGATTTTGCCTGGACAAAGCGCAGGCCCAGGAATTGAGACTGCTGCCTAGGTGGCTGATAAGTTTGGAAGGTTCCTGAAATAAGAGGAGTGGGCCTAGGTGAGAGCACGCACAGCACTGAGAAATAAAAGAGAAAGTCACTGTAAGTTGGAGGACTGGCCCTGGCACCCTCCCTGTGAGCAGCGGTGGGAAAGTGCAGGGAGACCAGGGAGCGTGCTTTTGTTTTCAGGAGGTAGTTAGGGACCTTGCTTTACGCTCTGCCTTTATTCTCTAAAATAAGGATGTACAAAAGAATCCCTCTCCTCTGTGAGGTCTGGGTGTGCCTGCCCCACCAGTGCTCCTGTGCATAGCAGGGGCTTGCAGAGCTTCTGCGCTGCCCATTGCCTGGGTGCTGGGCAGAAGTGGGAGGCTACACAGGGAGAGGGGTTCATTAAGCCCCGTACACCTGAAGGCAGGGGCAGTGAGCCCACCTGATGCAGCTGGTAAGCTCAGGATTTCCTTCTACTTGCTATCATGATTATTATTTATCATTGTTATTGATAGGAGAGAAGTGCAACCCAGCTGCTCAGCGCCGAGCCCGGAGCGCTCCTGCAGGGCGAAGCGCTCGGTGCCGCTTAGAAAACCAGCCATTGTGCTGCCTCTTGAATAAGCATTTTATTTCACATGCTCGTTCTGAGCCTCCTGCTGTTGCTCACACTACAACTGCTGACAAGTAGCCTTCCTGGCAATATGGCATCAGAGCCCGTGAGCTGCCTTCCCTCTGGCTGGGACTCTGGGAGAACAATATGAACAAGACAAATGGCAGTTGCATATTTAAAGTCAAGTATTCCCTCTTAAACATGAAAATGCTCTTCGCACTCTGTACGTATCCCTGCTTGGTGATAGCTATTGGCCACGTCATGCATTATTCCTGTGTTGGGATAGGAGCGTGCTGGCTGTGCAGCAAAAACCTGCACCTCGCTCCTTGGCTGAGCACCTGGAAAGCTCATCCATCATTAGCAGGACACCCTGGTGTATAGCACATGAGTTTTACTAACTGGGATCAGTCAAGCACCATTTTTAAGCTCAGTTACTTTAAACTTAGCCTAATTCATAGTGGAACAGAACTGGTTTTGCTGTGCAAGTCTGTAGAGCACTGTGCTCTACGGTATCTAACAGCACTTGGTAACTGTGTCAATGAGCATTAGTAAAGTAATAGAAATTAACCTTTACGTTGATGTGGCTGATCTCTAACAATGCACCAGGGTCCTGTTGTTTGAAGCGCTGTAAATTTGCATGACAGAAATACTTTCAGATCTAAGAACATGCACATTCAACTGAACAGGTGAAAACAAACAAGTGTGGTGCAGCCTTGAGCGAGGCCACGGAGAAGTCAGTGGCCTTTCCAGTGACTTTAATAGCCACTAGGTTGGGTCTCACATAGTTTCTGTGTTGGGCTTTTAAAACACATTACCATATTCTCTGAGAGATGGAACTCGACAAAGCACGAAGTTTGTACTATGGGAAGACTGGCTCATCCTTATTGCTGAAAGACGAGAGCACCTTACTTTGACGGAGCTAATAGTAAAAACCAAAGCTACTGAAAGACTGAAAATCCGGAGGGTTTCAAGACAGTAGAAGCTCGGGAAACTTGGAGCAATTTTTCCTAGGTCTTTAGAAAACATTCTTTATAAAGGTATTTGAATCTCTGCAGAATGAATGCAGAGCGATCAGTGACGCAAGCAGGATGTTCTGATGCTGTAGTTCGTGCTTTGTGTTTCTATTCAAATGTGCATGAAGAAAGGCAGGGGGTGAAGGATACAGTTCACTGCGACTCTCGGTGAGGCAGCTGTTGAAAGGCCAGGCTAGAATCTGCTTTGTCTTGGCTTTTCTGAGGGGAAGGGAAGAAAACATAATATATTCATAGGCTCTGTGTATATGTGTGTGCATAAATATGCATACATATATGTATGAAAATATGCACACAAAGCCACTGATTGTCAGCAAATAACACTATTCACAGAAGCTTAGTGTCTGCTGTAAGCAGGAAGCACAAGTCCTTCCCTCTTCTACTGAAGGCAAAGTTAGGTATAAAATTGCTGTAGACTAGTACAAGATTTTTTTTTTTTAAATAGGTGTATTATTCCTGTCATCTTCCTGTCTTCTTAAATGAAATTGTTAGGTGTTTTGCCAGCTCTTTTGTGTTGGTAAAACAAAGTACACACTAACTAAGGGTAGCAATAAAATCCTAAGTCTTAATCAGAGTTTAGTATTAACGTTCCTCTAACTGGTTAGATCAAGCAATTTATACCATAGAAATTTTCCTTTTTAAAAGCAAAAGCACACCCCTTACTCTTCCATGCGTGGTGTTCTTTTTGCTTTGGTTTGGTTTTTTTTTGTGGTGGTGGTGATGGTGTGGTTTTGTGGTGTTTTTTTGGTTTTTTTTTTTTTGGTTTTTGTTTTATGTAGACAGCAGGCAAAAGGGCTGTATCATTTCTGGAATGAATGAGCGGGGTGAGAGGAGTAAATGTGTACTCTGGTTTCTGCTGAAATGAAGATGGAAGATTGGATTAACATCCTGTGATTCTGTGGGTTTTGGGAACCATATTATCATGAAGGAGTTTTTAAAGGCAGTGACCAGAGTGAAGATGAAATTCTTACCTTCGTAGCCAGATCTGTGTGAGTGGCGAGGCTGGGCTCTCCTTCGCTGGGAGAGTAAGGAACAATCTCTACTTAACTACCTCTTTACTGGAAAAAAAAAAAAAACACAAAAGCTCACAATATGCAGGAGGATAAATTGTTGTGGAACTGGAACCAACTCTGAAAAAGCTGGTTGCAAGAGTTTAAAAGTGGTGGTAAGTATTCCACACAACTGTGCATCCTCTTCTCCTAGCCAGCTTACAGTAATAAGTGGTGTGATGGTAATTGAATTGAACTTACACAGTATTGAACACTGAATTAAAATAAAGAAGTGCCTGATTTCAAGTTTTATTCTGAAGAAATGGGATTTATTTTTTTTCCCAGTGCGTTTACGACAGGTAGATCTGAAGGATTTAAAAACTTTGAAGACTTGTCTCATTTTTATTTAGCAAATCCACAGGTGCGGTATACACTAAAGAATTTTTCAGTGTGTGGAGCTTCAAATCCTTTGGGAAACTAAAAATAGGAAACAGGCAAAAAGGCAGTAACCAAAACAGGCATGATTATTTTTGTAAGGTTAAACAATTAACCTCTCTTTCTTGATTCAACGCTATTCAAAATTCAAAAATGAAGCTAAGGAATGGGAAATGGTACTCGATTAGTGGACTTTTAACTGCTGATGTAGGATATCAAAGATGTATGAGCCTTCATTCTTTACGGCTTTATTGAAAATGCTCTTTTATCCTTCTGAGTAACGTGGAAGGAATGGGATGTTGCAGCTGGGCTCGGGCATGGCCTCAGAGCATTTTGCTGGTCTTTCATGACATTGCAGAAGCTTCTTTTGCCCATTACTGATTTTTTGTTGTTATTCTTTTGGGATAATTTGCCTGGAAACCAGATCTTAGTTGCCCTCAGAGTGTTCATGTGATGATGATGAGTTAATATAGTGGAGACATCATTTACATACATCTGGAGCTGGGTAAACTAAATTAAATTCTTTAAATAAATAAGACACAGCGTATCAGTCTATCAGAACGAAACCCACCCTCGACTCAGTAATTAGAGGAAAATGATTAGGAATTAAATGCTAAATTTAGATTTATCTGTACTTTACAGGAGTGCTTGTTAAAAGAAGAGCCAGCACGAGAAATCTTGGCTCTGAGGATCACCAGGAAGAAAGCCTCTCTATGTATTTTGGCCATGTAGCAAGCAGTTCCAGCAATGACTTGCTAGAAGTGACATGTCTGATTTATTGCCCACTGCAGCTTTGAGAGTGTTTGCGAGCTGAAGTATCTGTTATGGTTAGGATGATTATAACTGTGTTTAATTTTATTTTGGAGAGAGAAAGAAAATAAATACTCTTTTTTTTTTTTTTTTTGTGGGTTCTGGATGCAAATGACTTCGGTGGTTGCTTTTGGTCCTTAAGCAACGCCAGCCTGGGCTGTTCGGTGCCACTTGTGCTTTCCCTGCAGTCAGGGCTGTGGCTGGTCAGCGGGAGGAGAGCCCGAGCGCGGTGCCCAGCTCTCACCGCATCACAGCATCGCAGCGGGGCTTTGCTGTGAGTGCACGGGTGGGTCTGGCAGAGCCAAAAACTGTATTGTCATCCTGGTGTGAGTTGCTGAGCCAGTAGTTGGGATGCTTGCTCCCTGTCAAAGTTTTCTGCTGTCTCTGGTATATCAGTAAGTCTGCAGCTGGTTTGGGTTCTGTCTATTAAAAACACAGAGGTGTCAGTGCATTGGAGAGTATCTCCCAGCATCCGGTTGGAGTG
This sequence comes from Anser brachyrhynchus, assembly GCF_964034855.1. Lineage (NCBI taxonomy): Eukaryota > Metazoa > Chordata > Aves > Anseriformes > Anatidae > Anser > Anser brachyrhynchus. The sequence continues at coordinate 13,341,786 of NC_137699.1, read as the reverse complement.
CTCTGTGGAGGATGCTAAGATCTAGCCAGTCAGTTGTTTCGATACTATCCCCACCAGTACTATCTTTCATCCATAAGTTCCCAACGCATTTCCCAACCTGTGCAAAATAGAACTGCAAGTAGCCTTGTGAATAGGAACATAAGCACAAAATCGATGCCTCTAACTGAAAAGCATTGCTTTGCAGACCCAAAATCTAGAGCCTTTCATCTGCGTAAAACATTGCATCATCTTTAAGTTAGGCTCATGCAGAAGAGGCGTGTTTCTGTTTCATCTCTTTCATGAGCCAGATGCCAGGTTTTGAAGTTTTGGGGACATTCTCTTTGGTTGTGGTCCAAAAATATCAACCCTTCTATAGTTCTAAGTAAAGAAACAAAACCAAAAAATGTAGGTCTCTGTAAGTACAAGATGCCTTCTCCAAGAACCACCGTGGTTTGCCCTGGTGGAGTTTGGCTCAATGGCCCAGCAAGGGAAATGTTAATTCAGTTCCTTGCTGAGAGCTGGGCTGACCAGGAACATCAGTCTTAATCCTCTGTGTCCCAGGTTAATGCCCCGTTGGCAGCACCCCTGGCTAGTCAAAACTTTCTTCTTAGAGAGAGAGAGAATAAAGCAACAGTTCTCTCTCTCCAAACTGAAAGAAATTCGTAGCTGACAGATCCAGGTTTTATCGGGAAGATGCAATAAGCTGCCTGGAAGCCTGTGATGTTCCATCATGCAAAACGATGGGAAATGGATGAGGAGTCCCTCTGAACTCGCTGCCACTAGAAATGCTGCCCAGGTAGCTGCATTTGCAGAAGGTCAGAGTTTCCTTCTGTTTTGCGTCAGAAACCAGTCAGCTGTTCATATATCAGTAGTTCAGTGCACTCACATGCATCTCATACTGGAAGACAGTCTCTTTTTAGCTAGAGAAGAAAACCCATAAAGGCGGGGTGGGCAGTAGAAGCACAAAAAGACAAAGAGATGTCAGGAAGTTATGAAACACATCCTGGAGCACGTTTTCAGCTTCTGGTTAAGCTATTGTACCAAAATCTGTGGTTGTGACCTTTCTCTATCATTTCTGATTTTGTGTTCAGGGAAAAGAAAAATAGTGAAAGCAAATCCCTACTGATAAGATCCATCTCCTTATATCACCTGTCTTGCCAGTATGGGTTTGTGTTTTGCACAGCCCTGGAGAAAATTAAATGGATATCCAGCATAACCAGAGAACATCCTAGCTAAGTTGACAATAACGAAGAAAAGATGAACTATCCTCTTATAAACTGACTGTTCATTGCACTTGGCTGATTCCCTCCTGCTCTTCTTTAATATCCTTGTCAGTCTGTTGGCCAGGAGCTGAAGCCACACCAGCCATGCAGTTAAAACACAGAGTGGCCAGAAATTTCAATTAACTCCCATTTCCGTGAACACTTACTGGCCATTGGTTCCAATTCCTATAAAAATGTCTGGGCAACTCGTTGCTTAGCATTTCACCTCGTTTTGTAGCCGCTACTTTACAGCACTCCGATTTTAAAATGTAATTTTACAAGTGTTACTTTTACTGACTGTTTTCTGCTTCACCGTGTATTTTTAAATGCCAAAAGTATGAGCAGGGTGGAGAGGGGGCCAGTTTTGCAGCAGGTAATGCTGAGTTCTGCTCATTTTGAGTTCTGCTGCTGCTAAATACATTTCCACTGCTTCATCTGATTGTAAAAAAAGATACTGTATGATGAGTATTCAAAACGTATTTTAAAAAGCAACCCTTTGTTTGCTAGGAAATGTTCTCTGTTTAGTAAGAACATGGCTAAAAATGTTTGCTGGCCCTATACCTTCCTGGACAGAATATTCTTTTTCCTCTTCTGAGAAAAGCTGTGTGGAAAGGTGCCTCTGGGAAGCCAGACCTGACCAAGGAAGGGAAAGGTTTTTTTTCCCCTAGGCACTTCTGTCCATCATGAAGCTGTAGGATGGGTGCTTCAACACAAGACACAGATAGATGGATCTGCAGAAGCGCCTGGTGGAGCATGGACTTGAGAGAGGAGAGGAAGCAGTGTGGGGACGGTGACACAGTAAAGCAGTGCTCGGGTGCCCAGTGCAGGGCACGTCCTGGGAGCTGTGTCATGCTTCCCTTTGGTAAAAGGGTCTGAGAAGGGAATGGCAAAGGGGCTGTTGCTTTAGAAGCACCGCTGGCTCTGTCACCGCTGCAGGCAGCCAGTATACCTCAGGTCCATGCCTTCTGTGCTCCCTATTCCTTGCTTTCCTGAGCAGTAGCTCCCCAAGCTCCCCCCTTTAAAATTACGATGAAAAAATGGGGAGCAGGATGATTTAATGAACATCTTAGTTGGAATGGAACTGCATTAAGAAGCCAGCAGGCCTGATAAAAAAAGCCTCAACATGCTGAAAAATAAATCCCACTGAGTACTCAGCATCCTGCCTGAGTCACCAATTCCCCAAGGCAGAAAACAAAGCAAGGAAAAAAAAGTTTGTTTTTACACAGCAAAGCCAAAACACGTCCATTTCTGATTCAAGATGAGTCCTGGGGGACATCCCTTCTGTAATGCAGCATGGGGTCAGTATAGGTGAGCTGACAAATGCACAAATTGATTTTTTTTTTCCTCATCCTTTAGACAAAGCACCTACTAATTTCAGCGGGACTCATGCCCGTGTTCATTTTATGACTGGAGCTATCCCAAAGCATTCAAGGACCAGGGATTGTTAGCGCTAGGGCGCAGGGAGGGCTTAGATGCGTGAGTCAGATTTTCCATAGCTCCTCCTCTGGCTCCAGTGGCGAGCATCAGCAGGACTTTGTCTTGCTTCTTCCTCCGTTACGGGCTCTCCCCGTCACTCCTGCTCTGGTGCTTCTTGCCCCTTCACGAAGTCCCTGCAAAGGCTTCAGCACCGTAAGGTTTCTACAAATAATGTCTGCAACTTGTGAGGAGAGAAACAGCAAAGTATTTGCCTGGTTCCCTGAGGCTTTATAAATATGTGCCCAACTAAAGGCAGCTTACAAATCTGCTGTGCTTCAGAATCGCACAAGTTGGATGGAAATTCTCTGCTTGTGATGGGATGAGAGGGCGGAGAGCGAGACTTTGTGCTAGCAAGTGACCCCTGGCTGGCAGCAGTCTGCTAATGCTTTTAAATGAACTGCTGCAGAGCCGAGGGCTCAAAGCAGAAGCACAATGAAAGGTGCATTATTATTGCTGCTCTGATTATGGCAGATAATTCTGCTGTTCTCATTTACAGATTTAATGGCTTGTTAATAATGTCTGATTTGGGAATATTGTATAGCCTATCAAGTAGGGGTGGCATAATAGCATTAATAAGGGTAATTGAGGTTGTTGCTATAATCTTGTTTGCTCTTTGGTTTGTTAATTGAAAGTGACTTATCTTAATATATGATAGAAAAATTGTTGCTCCTCTGTGCAGCCTGGGCACCTCGAAGGGAAAAGGGATGTGTCAGTCCGCACCGGTTTTATGTTGTTGTGGGGTATGTACAGCAGTAAGCATCCAGAAGTGAATCAGCGTCACATGTGTCAGGTATTGTGTGTCTGTGTTTATGTTCTGTATAAATAACTGTGTGTGCTGTTACTTGTGACCATGCGTGTCTCTTTTTGCAAGGCTCGGTGTGTAAGTCTGCCCGCAACGCGTGCAGTTGATTAGACGGCCTTTACTGGAGGAGCTGGAAATGAGAGACATCCAGGCTCTGAATGTTTAACCCCGGAGAAAAAACTTGGCATTTTGTCTCCCATCAGCGTTTGCCCGTAACTGCTATTAACATTAATTATGGAGATACTTATGTGAACACCCTGTTATCCCTAATTAGAGTTAATGGAAGATATGCGTGGATGTTAACAGGACAAGAGACAACCAAGCTTCCATTTCTAAGGTTAAATATTCAGTAGAATATTCCCTCTTAGACACGTCCAACATCCTATAATCATGCAGTCAGACTTATGCAAAAGCAGAACAATTTCACCTTTTTCTTTTTTTTTTTTTTTTCCCAGTTATGGCCACCTTTAACTCTTTGGTTAAATTAAAGAGCAAACAACGATGTGGCAGTGCCTTCAGTTACCTTTTCTAATGTAATTATGCTACATTTTCTCTATTCATAGAGCACCTCCGAACCAGACTTTGTAGCAGACCATTTGCTGTCCCTTTCACTGTCCCGGTAAGGAATGAATGCTGGTAGAGGCAGGGGAGCTGGAAGGATTTGGCTTTGTTCTGAACCGGCACCTTGTGAGAAAGAGCTCAGGCCCTGAGCTCTCGAGTAGGTCACATTATAGTTTGTTTGGTTGTTGTTTTTTTTCCCCCCAGATGATCTGTGATACAGTTATGGGGTTGTTTGTTCATCTCTACCATCCCTTACCGCCACACGAGCATGGTGCTGAGCCGCTTGGATGCTGCGTGGTGACCCCCTTGCTATTAGGCAGCCCGCGGCTCCCCGTTCCTCCTTGGCTGGAGCTGGGGGCTGCGCCACCCAGCTTTGCAGCTGCTGCTTTCCGTGCAGCAATTCCAAGTACAAGGACTTGGCTCGGGTCTCAGATTCTCCCATTTCCAGAAACTGCACGAGAGCCCATTGCTGTCTGAGGTGCGTGATCGCCAGCAGCATGGGGCAGCAGGCTGGTGAGGGGACTGCTGGGGACGTGACTGAAGCACTTGACCTTTGGGGCTCAGTACGAGGTCAGTCTCTGCTCACATTTTCCCCAGAGGATGAGCCCGGGGACGGTTGGTAGGTTTTGATTTAGCCATTTGTTTGTATATTCTGTTGATGATTTTATGTATTTTTTCAATCCTCTCATTACAAGTGCATTTTTCTTTTTTTTTGTGGTGTTCAAAGAATCTGTTAAGCTTTGTAATTAGTGGTACTTCTTTGATTTAATATATAAAGTAATGCTTTCACAGGTCAGATCCACATGGACCTCTAGTCCTTTTTCCTTTTTTTTTTTTTTTTTTTGTTCATGGGCGTGTATTTTGAGTGACTGTGTAAAGCTTAAAGTGCCTGTATTTAAACTGGTGTGAGCAAAAGGCTTTTGATGGTGTTTTGTTCTGGGATTTTGGAGTAAGCTGTATTGGTTTGAGAGCTCATGCTAGACACTGCTTAAAGTGGACAGATGCTAAGAAACCTTGCTCTGTACTAAGCAGGGTTGCTAATTTAGCTGTACTTGTGTAGTTGAAGTGGCAAAATCCCCTTCTGTGGTATGGCTTACCCTAGTTTATGGGAAAGAACAATTTTTTTCTGGTGTATCTGCATTTATATCTTTTAACAAAAAGGATACATCCTCTTTAAAAAGGCAAATGCCCCCATATTTTAACGTTTCAATTAAAATGCCCTCTAAGCCTTCAGATGCAGTAGGAAAGAAAATAATCCTGTAAAGGGAACGTAGTTGTGACATACCATTTTATTTCAGCTAGAAAAATGTGGCCTCGCTTGGAGCAGAAGCTGACTCTCTGATCAGGCCATGGTCTGGTCATACGGTTGGGGAGGTGAAACGCAGTCAAACTGAAGATATCATCATACCCACGGAGGTTAAGGGCCCTCCGCCTCAGGCAGATTCCTTTGTTTTTATAAGCCACTACAGCTAGGCTGTAAATGGAGGTCTCCGAGCAAGGCTAAGGTAATAACCTCAGGTGGTAACTTCAAACTGGCTTCATGAGCTAAATCCTATATTTTGTGTCTTTAAAATAAAAAGGGGATGTGTAAATTCCTCCCTGTCTTGCCTTTGACTCATGTGAAATGTATAATATATCCTGAGGCAAATATGCTAAGTTTTTAACTAAACTCTTACACACTGAGATCTTAATTTCTGTTAGTTTGCTTTGTTGGTTAATTGCCGATACTGTATCCGCCAATGTAGTCATTTTTTTCCTGAAAAATAGCTGAATGAGATGACATTAAAAAAAATCCTGTCTTCAGATGGATTTATTTTTTTTAATCTCTAGACTGAGCAATAGTCCATTTGAAGGGACTAATTTTGGATTCTTTGGGCCAATAGTAAGGATTAAGTGGTGAGTAAGTCATTATTCTGGGTGTTTGGTATAGGCTTAGCAGCATTACATTGATTTACAGGCATGAGTCCCCCCAGTCTGTACTGATAGATTCTGTAGTTATCTGGTCACCTCTGACTTGCCTTTTTTACCAGAAGGATATCCTGGCTATTACCCCAAGATGCTTTGGAGACACCTAACTGCTTTGTAAGCCTCCAAGAATAGCAGGAAAAGCAGCAGATAAGTATTAGCTGAGAAACCTCAGCGGTTTTGCCCTAGGATAATGGAAAGATAAGGTATTATACAAGGACATTCCATCTCAACAAAAAATGAATTTCAGGAGCTGGTGTTTCCATACAGAATAGATGAAGTGCTTAAGTGAGGGCTTGCTTGGCATTCCCTTTTACATTTTCATTCATTCTTTTTGACTCAGATTTTTTTGATGCTTCTGAGCAAAATCATGTTTGCCAAATGACAACTTGAATGCACGAATCTGATGACAAAAAAAAGTATCATATGTGATACATGATGCAGATAACAGAGTCAAGACAGTGCATTGCAGAAGGGAGGGGAAGTACGGAAATAAAGGATATAATGTAGCCTCTCAGTCAAAATTTGAGCTGATGGGGAGTGGTTGTGGTTGGGTCTGGGTGAAGCGAGCCCATGCTTGTTTCACCAGCTTCAAAACTGGGGCTACCCTGAACCTCTGGATGCTCTTACCCTTTGGGGGTGAAGTCTTTGTAAAAACAGGAATTGCTGGACCAAATCTGACTCCATTCTTGCTTCTTAGGGTGCGAAGGGCAAGGCGCTCTGCTGCCCAGCCACAAAGTGGTTTTTGTGCTGTTTGAAGGCCACGTGAGCTGCTTCGTGTTGGTGTTTCAGATCGTGCCTTCATCATTCACTGGCACATTTGCAATTTTTCCACCCTTCTGATTTGGATTAGAAGAATTTTTGTCTTCAGATACTAAATCCTGAAAGGTAAAATATCGACAAAGTCTGAGTAAAAGAAAATTCATCAGCATCCAGAGTATTTCCATGGTTAAATTTGCTGTTTCATTTTTGAGAGTGTCCTTATGACACCCTGTCAGCGCACACCGATTCTTACGTAGAGGGATGATTGATGGTGCTTCAGGTTTTGCCCCAGGCTATTCCCAGCCTGCTTGCAAGCGATTCTGGTAGTGAAGTTTCCACTGCTGCCGTTGTGTGTTATTTAGATTAAATGGAGCTAAAAACGCGCTGGCCCTGAACCACTTCACAACAAGAGATACAACCCTTTCTCCCCCTCAAAGCTTGCAAACCTTAAAACAAAGCCTGCCTGGGGAGACTCCTTGGCACTGTATTAAATATCCTTGCTGAGCAATGCTTTCTTATAATTATGGCCTTCCTAATAGGCACCGTGGGTAGTATCAACACAAAGCTATCTGTATTTCATGGTTTGACCTGCTTTAACCCCAGCCGGTCTCCTGGAGATGTAGAAAATCTCTCTTCCACACAAAGGTCTTGTCTTTCAGGCAAAGCAGAAGCGGTTACTTACAGGATGAGCTTTTTAAGAGCAGATGTGATACTTTTTGTGGGCGAAGTTCACCCCACCGGGAAGGCTGTCTGAAAGCCCCTGCATCCACTTCATCAGCACGTAGGCTGCGGTCCTAATCTGCCAAAAGGACCTGCTCCCTGCGGCTCTCCGCTGAAGTTCCCCGCAGATGCACAGTACTTGGGAGTAAGGATGTTTGGGGGGAGCGTATAATATTGTGCCTGGTGTTCTCTTCGCTACGGGGAAAAGTGGAGGCTCTCCAACACATGTAGCCCTTACTGCCTTGTGTTCCTGCCGCGCGGCAGGATGCCTCCTGCCCAAAGCGGGACGTGAGATGTCCGGGGCAGTGGTGGCAGCCGTGTGGCGAGGACGAGGCTCCCCTCTCTCATCCCGCCTGCCCGGCTGACGGGAGCTGGAGCACACGTTTCGCCGTGTCGAGGCGTCAGCGAAGAGGTTTAATTAGGCCCCTATTATTCCTTAATCCCTGGAAGTGCTGAAGTGTGCTGGCCCGGCCCCAATGGCGGCGGGAGCCACCGAAGCGGAGGTGACAGTGTTGCCATGGCACTCGGAGGTGTCCGAGCCGCACGGCTCCCAGCAGCATCTCCTAATTGCGGCTGTGCAGCAACAAAACAGATAACGCGCAGGTTTCCGTAAAGGCTGTAATCAAAGGAGCATCCCTTGCTTTTTAATACGTGCTGAATGGGTTCATTTGTAAGCTTATTATGACTTCAGAGAGAGGAGCTATTAGGGCGATCATTAGCTGCCTGGGCGAATAGCAAGGAAAACCGTGACACGTTCCAGAATAACCCTTCTTTTTAATGGCTGCACTTTTGGATGCATTAACAATAACCAGCCACGCTCTCTTTCATGTTTCCCTCGCCACAAGTAAGGACAAAGGAGAAGGGGACAGTGAACTGCGCGCTTTCAAAATAAGTTCAGATGGAGAGAAAAATGAGGTGTTAAGAGAGCAGCGAATTCACTAGCATGACATTGTGTGTCTTGATGCAGTATCTGTTATCCATTGGGAAAGCAAAAGCAGCTGGGAGCCAGCCTGCAAGTCTTGGCTCGTACCTCACTTAGTCCTGCCGCTCCTGTCATCTACGTATGAGTTGTGCCGAGGGTCTTTTGTCTGCCTGGAACCTGATCGCTGCTGGAGCCGTTAGATTATACATCTTCTGAAGGCAGGGGGAACGTTTAGAAACACGTATGCCAAGATTATGGGATTTATTAACTCTCGTTTATTTTCCCGTAGAACATCTGAAGCTCTGTTGAGGGCTGTGGTTGCGGTGCTCTCTCTGCTCCTTCGCTTTCTTATTCATTCTTAATCAGAAATACCAATAGTAAAAGACATCAGATGTTTGGGTGTTCATACCTTAATCGGGACAGGTGTGGTTGAGATCCCTCGTGTTGACCTGTAACACCACATTAGCTGCAATTTTGTGTCCTGGAGTGAATTACGGGTACTGATTGCAGTGAAACTAAGTTTAGATTTACGCATGCAATATGTGGCATGTGCATCAGTTTGGCTACTAACAGGGGAACTTAGATTCCATGTTTGCTCCTCTTCCCTGGGCTGTTTCTCACCACCTCTGTTGCATTCAAGTTTTACTTAAAGTATAGCTCCGATAGCTTGTGAGATTTATTTATTTCCTAAAGGAATCACTTTGAATTGTGCAGGATAAAGAATCTCCTATTGTGTGTAGCATCCATGGCACTTTGGGATGTGTTATTCTTGTTTACAGATTTAAAAGAGGACCAGGATCACATAAATGTTGTCACTTCTTAGATTTCCAGCAATTTTGTTTTATTTAGAATTACTGAAATCCTTCATTCAAGATCATCTGTTTTTACAGGATGTTTTTTCTAACCTTTGCTTTTCTAAACTGACTAAACTGAATGTTTTGGTTTTGTATCTGTGTAGGCAGCTACCTGGAACAAAAAGAAATTATTTTTTATTTTTTGTAAGATAATTAATGCACTCATAGTTCTGTTTGGGATTTTTTAAAAGCAATTACGATTATTAGTCCCCCAACGAAATGGTGTTAAAGGGTCGGTTTTGTTCCCCAACTCCTCCTTATGAAAAGCACTGAGAACAACAACAACAAGTTGTTAACCTACTGATCTGGAGCTCTGTTCTGTGTTAAAACAGATGATAAAAGCACGGGGTTTCAAATTGCCTTGCCCACAAGCCGTTGCCTGTGCCCCTGCACAACTGCTTTGACGCTGCTTTTCCTTGCCAAGGAGAAATCATTATTGTCTTTTTGATAGGCCAAGGCCCAGTGGCTCATAGTAATCCATTTTGATTGCCTCCTGACTTTAGAATCATTCATTTTTCTCCGCTGCATTGTTTCCCTCAAGCCTGCGAAGTATCGGGGAACTTCTTAAAATATTGGAAATTGTGGTCTGAGGAGGACAAGGTTGCCACAGCAACTGCCCAGCACTTCTGAGATGTGTTCCTGCATCTTTCCCAGCAATCACAAATGCCACAAACTGCTGAGGCATTCGCTGCAAACAAAGCAAGGCTATAGAAAAAGAGCGGAAAAGAGCACCAAGGAGTCAGTTGTAAAGGTGAGATGTGTCAGGCTAAAGGAAGAAGTGTCAGGCATTTACACTTCATGTTAAATGCCCTAACCATCTGGAGTGCCATGCGAGTGTATGGAGTGTTTCAACACTTGACAGTATCTGACGTGACAGCAGGTAATGTCACTCGGCTTGTGATGCAACTGCACGATCCACTCTGGGGGTGACATTTATTCCATCTGAGGGGAAATATTTTCAGACACAGGAGGCCAAAGTTAGCTGCCTCCCTTTTCGTATGCTAAATAGGCTTCTTTCTGGGACAGAAGATGCCTTTCAAAGAGTGGAACTTGTCATCCAGAAAGAATCAACCTTTTCATGGGTCTCAGTATGGACTGGGGAGCAGAGTGCTGTCCTGTGGATCAGGAGATCTAGCGTGTCCATTCCCCTTTTCGCCTTGGTTTTTCTTATCTCTTAAACTAAATTAATATCATTATATTATCAGTGCCTATAATCTTTGGGATGTCTGCTTAGAAAGCCAATCTGTACCATATGGTTCCCTTGTACTATAGTTAGGATGAGGGAAGGTACACCTATGAAGCTGTGTGAGGACTTCTTTTTTTAAGGAACAGAACTTAAAAGAGTTGCAGGCTATCAGACACGTTGGTTCTGAATGCAGGATCTTCTTGTTTAGGGTGGCTGGTGTCTGCGTGTGAAAAGCCAGACGTGATTATCTATTGAACTCAGCTTGGGAAGGAGCCAAAGTGAGCAGTTCATGTTTGGAATAGTGCTGTAAGCACAGTTCTACTAAATGAAGTGGAGTGGCTTGTGGCCTTGTGCTATACCGGTACTTCAAGCACGTGCACTAACACTTCTCCAAACGCTACAGCATTTGGGAAAATATATTTCACTCTGGGACTTCTGAATTTCCATTCTGAATTTTTGCATATGTGTGGGAGATTTTACCACCATATGATTTCACGTATTCTGTGCACACATTGTGCAAAGTTGCAAATACAAAACATAGCTTCTGAGTGTTGTATTATTGTTCTTGTTGCAGAGCTGGTGTTATTTATATGAAGCTTAAAGAGGCTCAGTCCAGCCCTCTTTTTCCTCTTGTGTGTGGCTGATGTGCTCCTAGGCACATCTGCTTCGTGGCAAAAATGTGTCTTCATTAAAAATAGACAGACAGTCAGGAGGTGACATGGTCCAGTTGTCCAGAGTGCTTTGCTTGGCCAGAAAACTTAGGGTAGTCGTAACAGCAGCTCAGATTCATTTAAACACCATCCTCAGCCTCATGCGATTGCAGCATTATAAAAGCCAATCTGGTTATTGTTTTAAGGTATAAGATGTAGCAGGGCTTTGCTCGCTAAACTGTACTGAGGAATTAAATGCTCTCAGGCAATGCACCTTGTTCACTCCAGTGTTGCATGGTAAGACAGTCGGCATTGGTAAATGGGCCCATATTACAGTAGCATTAGCATTTTAATGCAACTAAAGAGGAGGTAGATTGACTGTAATTTAGTATCTAGTTGCATGGCCTTGTGCAGGTCCCCTCGTCGCAGCTCCGCAGGGGCCGATTGTAGTTGCACAGTGCGCTTTGGGATCTAATTGGATTTACATGCGGTAATGGAGTCGTGTCACAGCAATGACTCTGCTGTGTAAGCACTATGAAATTCCAGTGCAATTAGTTATTTATTTAGAAGCTGTAGTTACAGGATAACACGTGGGGCTGACAGCTTGTGCCAAGCTCCAGTTCAGGAGTAGTAAATGTTTTACCTTCTTCTGAAGCTGTTGCACAGGAATGATGTTAAACAGAGCCTGCTTCTGCGGAGACATTTCTCCTCACCCTGTAGCAGAAAAGCTGTGACCTGTTGCAGAGATCCCCCAGGATGTGACTTCTGTCTTCAGCTTCTCCTTTGGCTGAATATATGGGCTGGCATGCGTTTCTGTTTCTCTAGATCCTGCAAATATGGTGAGCAAAGGGGTCTGGTAATAGCTAGGGGCGCTCCTGACGCAGGATACCCATAAGCCATTCTTTGGTTGTCTTCCTGCACCGGTTGCCATACAGGAGACCGGATTTCTCTCCAAAACCAGATGGATGTTTCCCCCTCTCACACCCCCGCTCATTTCTTTCTTGCCTTGCAACCCGCTGACTACATCAGCTGGCTTTTGCCTCCTCTCTCTTTGCTCTGGCTCTCCAGCTCGGTTCCGTGCAGCGGGAGACCAGCGGGAGCCAGGAGCTGAGCCGCTTTTCCTTCATCAAAGCCCGCTCCCCACAAAGGGCTGCTCTGAAGGCGGCGAAGGCGAGGAGAAGCCAGCTCTTTCCAAGGAGGCTTGCTGCGGCAGAGGCAGGGCGACGTGTGCCAGACGCAGCTGCCCGGCCAGCTGAGGCAGCGTGGCCTGCACGCGCCCGGCCCGAGGAAGGAGGCTTGGCCTCGGCCCTACCTCCAACTTCCCCCGCGTTTCCCCAGCGACTGTAATTAAAGGCATCAGCTTGCTCAAGTCACAATTAGGCACGGTGGTTTTGCACTTTCTGCAGTTCTCCCTAATGACAAAATTGTAGCTATTAACCAAAGAGAGTCTGTTTGGCAGGGACTTCCTCCCCTTTAGGGCCATAGAGTAAGATGGAGAATTGCTATTGTTTGGCACCAGACGTGCTCTTTCATCCCTTCTGACACAGCACCTGCTGGTACCTACTGAAGCATTTAAGCTCTTCCTCTCTGCGGTGCTGTAATTTCTTTTAAAATATTGTGACTTAAGAGGAATAATAAAAAAAAAAGATTCCTCTCCCACGCAGACCTTTGAGGGCTTGTATGGATGTAATTATATGCACACGCAGTAGGAGCAGGAATCCTATCATTCTGGTTATTTTCCTAATGATAGGTTTATATAGCACAGTGTCATTTCTGCTTTAAAGTTAGAGCCATCTTCTCATGGCAGCAGCTGTCCCAGGGCAGAGGCACTGCAGGGTAGGACAACTGAAGAAACTGTCTCTCAACTGCACATGCAAAACACAGGACAAAGCATTCCCCACGCAAAAGAAAAAAGAGGCAAGGGTGGGCGGTGGGCTCTGAGTGTCAAAAAGGGGCCCTCTTCTGTGGGGCAGTGACAGTGGCTCTTGTCCCAGCTGCAGCCTCTGCAAGCCCCTCTCCAGAGGTTCCTGCGTCTGCTGCAGCCATCTCGGCTGGTCCCGTGGCACCCTCTGACACCTGTACACACCAGGCTGAATGTGGTGTGGATTTGGGGCTGCCTTCCTGCACGTCGTTGTGAAGGGGCTGCTCGGCAGGTACCCGAAGGACTTGGCAGTGGAGATGGGGGCAGTTGGCTGAGGGTGTTTGCACCCTGCAGGTTTCCCAAGGAGAGCCATCCCTGCTCATCATTCAGAGGTGTAGGTCCACCGTGACAAAGGACATAAAATTAGAGGGATTAAAGCAAAACAAAAGCTCTATGAATATTCATTAAATGTTTTATATTGTACTAGCTCCAGCCACCTTGAAATTCTTTGTTCTCTTCCTGCCAACAACAAACGATAGACTTTTGCTCACAGAAGTCTTAATGGGAGGCAATTTTCAAAGGCGCATTCACAAATGTTTGTGGAAAACAGATGTTAAATACACCCTATCCAGAAATCACGCTGAAATTCTGGCACGCTCGTTCCGGGAGGGAGCAGGGCGAGACCCGGGTGACCTATCTGATGGCTCACAGCTAAGCAGGGGCTTCAGATTATCTGCGAGCATTCAAAACCGGTTTGAGGAGGACGAATTATTCTCTTGCAGGGCATAGCAACCCTACGTGAACATCAGACCCTTGTGGCTCGAGGCGCTATTGGAGTAGCTCAAGGCTGCCCCTTCCCCTCGGGCCCTGCGCCGTGGGGCTGTGGTGGTCGGACAGGCTGAAAAAACAGCGGAGAGGGGGCCGAGACAAAGCGCCAGTCAAACAGGCACGCTGTGCGTGCTGATCTGTGGTCTCACCTCATCTTAGGTGAAGGCTGTCATTAGCACTGTGCAGGCAGAAATTAAAAGGGTACGTTTGCTGAGAAAATTGTTGCTGTTAGCTCAAGGGCAGCGTCGTCCTGCACCCGGGGCCCTCTGCCGGCACCAGTTTCTCTCTGAGTCTTCGGGCAGGCGGTGCTGCGGCTTCACGGCTCCTCTCCCGCTGCTCCACAGGCAGTGGAAATGAGGCAGAGGGAGAGGAAATTGTTTGCTCGGCTTCGCGTGAGCGATGGCAGGGAGGACGAGGGAGAGCGCCCAGCGTCTCAGGCCGTCGCTCCTTACGGCTGTGCTGTGCCTCCCAAAGACACATTCCATCTCCATTCCTCTGCCTTTTCCATTTTCCCAGTAAATGGGCTGTAAAGTCACAGCAGATTAAAGTTTGTCTAAACCTCCTATAAAATATTGAAGGTGCAGCTGCTATTAATCTAGCACTGTTGTGGTATGAGGTGCATATGCAATGGGACTATAGATTTACATGTGGTCTGTGGGCATTCGAAACACCCCAAACGTCGTTAAAGAGATTCTGAGGAATCAGATCCCTCACTGGGTATTAAAAGCTCTTCATTAGTGCTAACGTACACTAAATTAAGGTGGAAATTAGACCGAGCATATTCATCAGCATGGTGTGTTTTAATAAATTGTGTATTTAACATGATTGTATTTTATTCAGTTCTGCAGTAATTGCATGTTTTTCTATTACAGGGCAAGCTTGGCAACAAAGAGATATATGGGACACACAGACGATTAAAGACTAGAAAAGACACTCTGTGACAAGTCCCAAGATTTGCAAAGGTGAACCTTGTTTATGGTTCTTTCTTTCTGCATCTCAAATGCTTTCTCTGTGTCTGTCAGGGCTGGTTAGATGTAGCTGTGGTGTGCAGGAGTGGGGTAAGAAGTGCACAGCTCATCTGCTGTCATGTCACCTGCGAGGTGTACTTTGGCAAGTGATCCCTCTTCAGTCTCCCAGTTAAATCTGCCCCTACCCCTGTTTTGTCTAGAGGGGCAGACTGCGTGGAAGTCATACTCTGAGAGGGTTTTCTGGAAGGCACCATCTGTTAGATAAGTTGTGTTAGCAGACTCCACCGCTTTGGTTTAAAAGGAGTTAGATACTGCTTGCAGATAGTGAACATAGAACTGCTTGCCTCCGTGAAGGAAGGGAAGCAGCCTGAGCCAAGTCTCCGTACCTTCAAGCCAAGGGGCGTGTGCCGTGTTGGTGGGGAGAACTTGAAATATATCTTCTGCTTTTACTTGGTTGCACTGTGTGTAAAATATGAGAGTAGGCGTGAGTTAGCAGCATTTGTTCCTCAAGCCATTGGTTAATATTTTGTAGGAGATGCAGCAGGACTGGTTCTCAGGTCTTTATGTAAGCATTGGGATCAGTTCAATGGACGAGGTCTTCATGCATGATGAAGGCAAGGAGATACTTATGTGAGAAGAAGAAATACATGGACAATGTGATAGAAGATAAGAGATTGAAAAAGTGGTTTGTGTGAGGGTTGGACAACGTGACCTCTAGAGGTCTCTTCCAGTCTTGGTTGTGCTGTGATATCAATCAAGCTGCAGAAACTGAGACTCTGATGAGCCATCAGGCAAGCGCACAGTGTCTGAATTGTATGTGGAAAATGGTTCACACACTTGTCTTTGTAGAGGGTAGGAGTAGTAATGCTATGGAAGAAGCAAGAATTGAGACTGGTGATGATAAGGTGCTTCTGAGAGTTTTGATAGACTGCCACATCTGAGGAATGTTCTTGTTCCTTTTGCCACAAGGTAACTTGGATGCTTTTTGAACAGACGTGAAAAATCTTTTCTCGGTGGGGGTGGTCAAACATTAGAAGAGGTGCCATGGAGACTGGGATATCTCAGCCCTTGGAGATACTCAAAACTTAACAAAATGTGACCGTGAGCAGCCTGCTCTAGCTTTGAAGTTGGAACAAGCCCTGGAATTGGCCCAGGTTGGAGGCAGTGGGTGTTGTACTCAGTGACATCCAGAGGTCCTATCCAACCTACATTTTTCTGTGATTTCATTGCCAAGGCAAAGGTGAAGGAGCAATTGAAGGGAAACTGCAAGTTTCAGTCCAGTGTGAAAGGGATTTGGGGGTAGAGGGAAATTTCAGTGGTAGCAAGGAGAAACATGTAAGTGGTTTTCAGGGGAATGGTTGAGCAGCTGCCTTTAGATATGAGAAGTTCAAGGTAGCTTCAAGGCGTGCAAAAATGAATGTCAGAAGGAAGGAAATAAATGGTGGTTGGAGGACAAAAAAATGCATTGCCTTGAAAAACTAGACTTTATTCCTAACTGATTAGAGCAGCTGGGGCATGTTTCCTGGCTACACTGCCGGGGTTTTTAGCCTCCCCATCACTTGCCAGATAAAATTCATATTAGGGGGAAAATGTTGAATAAGCTGCCTAAGAGAAAGTAGAACATTTATAGCTACATTTCAGACAAAAACAAATGCATCTCATATGTCTCACAGGTCTGAGATGGGACAAGCCAGGGAAAGCATCTGTCAGCCGCTGTCTTCTGCAGTTCTCACTGTTAATGTTTGCTTAGCATTAAATGTCTCCTGCAGAGGAGAACTTAATCTGTCACAAATTTGAGGCCTGGAGGAGGGGAGAGATGATATTTTTAAAGGGTAGATTAAGACGTATGCATTCAGATTTTATCTCACTTGCATCAGTGTGCAGTAAGAGTAACTTAAAAAAAATTGCCTTTTTTTTGTATGGCTTAAAAGTGGAAGGAAAAAGCAGCTCTGTGGGTCAGGATTGTCCTTTCATGTTCGTTATTTTTTTCCTTGCAGACTGTGATCCAGAGATATTTTGAGCTAATTAGTAAGGCAGCAGTTGCCACAAATGGTTTGGTAATGACATTGTTTGTAAGGAACATTGTTTGCATTTTGCTTGTATTGTTTGTAAATAGCATTTGTTATATACCCTTCCAAGTCAGGAGCACTACTACTTGTATGAACTAGATGGTAACGCATGGCAGATACGCTGAAGTGGCTGAGCTCTGGCTTGAAACAGTTGTAAGTGCTCTGTAAGAGGCCATATCATGCTTTTGATTGATCTGCCCTGTTCTAATCGGCGCAGTCAAAGGATCCAGATGGTGAGCTTTCATGTGCTGTTTGGGGATCTGTGTGCTCAGACGAAATTGGAAGGGGTTCATCCTGCTGCTACGTGTGGGTCTCTCCAAGCTGTAAGTTCCAGTACTGACAAAGACACTCAGGGCTCCCAGTTCTCAGATCAGATCAGTGGGTTGGCATTTTTTGAACGTTTGTGTTCAGCTCTTACGATGTGAATCTCTGACAAGCTCTGTTCCTGGCTTCCCAGCCCAGGCCTCGTGCTGTCGCCGGTGACACACTTCATTTGAACATCCTGAGCTGGAGGGCTTGCAGGATTTGTGAGCCCACTAGGAGTGTTCCCGGCTTGAAGCACAGCACGGTGAGCTGGGTTGCACTTACTTGTTTTGCTGTGTGAAGCATGGTGATTTTAGAAATCACAAATCTGAGCCCAGCAGCGCCACTGGGAACAATTTCTG
The DNA here is from genome assembly GCF_964034855.1 of Anser brachyrhynchus. Classification (NCBI taxonomy): domain Eukaryota; kingdom Metazoa; phylum Chordata; class Aves; order Anseriformes; family Anatidae; genus Anser; species Anser brachyrhynchus. The sequence continues at coordinate 13,324,256 of NC_137699.1, read as the reverse complement.
GCCCAGGTAAACAGGGGAGCCCTCGCTTGTCAAAGCTGAGTGTGTATTTGTTTCTGCTGCTCCCAGGTTACTGAGGCTGCATGACCCTGCCAGCCTTGGCAGTGATGTTTTCAGGACCTGACTGCTCAGTAGCTGAGCTGGTGAAAACCTTGTATGATTTCTGTTTTATTCTTTCGAGTGGATTGAATGTACATTGCTAACATCATATAATTGGATGTAGGTCTATTTTGGGAAAGGCATTTGCTGTGGTGAAGGGGAAAGAGCTGGCTTAAGAAGCATGCAGGCTTTGGGAGGGCTTCTCTAGAGAGCTTAGCAAAATTGTGTCTCTGTGTTTGCATGTGTAAGCGTCCATCTGTGCAAGGTGCAGTGACTGCATTAGCTTCTGTTTCTGTGAAGGTTTTACTATTTTATGTATTCGTTTGTCTGTCCCTGTAGGGTGCTTGGTGATATAATTGCATATTGGGACACAGTCATTTCTTTAAACAGCAAGCTTTTGGGGGCAGAAACTTTATTCTAATGTAACCTTACCTAGTGAAAATTTGTCGCTGCTCTTCCATTACAAATACTGTCCTAAGCAGTTTGTGGTCTAACTCAGGTGTATCAAGATTCAAAAATGACATTTTTTTTTCCCTGTGATTAAAAGCTTCCCAGCCCAGCTCCTCTAACCCTCTAAATTTTTCCCTGAAACATTTTTCTGCTCTTTCTTCTCTTGTAACCTTCCTCTTCCCACCTGCATTCTCCTCTACACCTGGAAGAATGCAAAGGGAATTAGCAGTGAACTTTCTCTCTTATTAGCCTGCTCTATGGTACCCTGTTCGGCTAAGAAATGAGCTCTTCTGTACAATGAACTCCACAGGGTCTGGGGGCAATACAAATGGAGATTATCCTATGTCATTCAGTGTGCTAAGGGAACGCTGGTGTTTTGCAGGAAGAATTGGATCAAGCAGCCTGAAGACCATGGAGGGAGACTGTCTGAGCTGCATGAAGTACCTGATGTTTCTTTTCAATTTCTTTATATTCGTAAGTATTTGGAATCTACTTTCTGTCCTGCATCCTCCTGTTCCCAGCAGCCTGCTACTCCCCAACAGAATACACTGTAATTTGGTAAGGTTGCCAAAAGATGCCCTCAGCTTTGCACCAGCAATCACCGAGGGTTTTTTTATGGCAGCCAAAGATGCTCAGACGTTCAGCAAGGCAGCACAGCGGTCCCTGTTGTCTGAGTTATGGCTGTCCTTGGCAAGGGACACTAGTGGGAAAGCTCTAACTACTGGTGTATGTGGTCTAACCTTGAATGGCAGAAGAGGTTTTGACTAGGAAACAGTCATTATCCTACCACACAGAGAGTCTTTCTTGGTGACCCGTGTTGCTGTTGCCTTTGGCAGTAAGGGTGGGAGCACCCAGCCACTCTGCCCGGAGTGGGGCAAGGCATCCCGTGTCCGGGAGGGTTCTCGTGTGCTGCTTCGCTGGTCTGTCCCCTGCAGACGTGGCAGCAACTTGAGATGCGATCTTTCAGCGTTAGGCAGGGAATCAACAGTTGGTAGAGTGAAGTGTTGAGAAAGAAATGTGCTTTTGCTGCAAACGTTTCATTCAGTTAGCAAGAGACACTAAGAGCAGCATGTCAGCAGTCACCTGCTCAGCAGATAATGTGTGTCACAGAGAAACACAGATTCTCCAGAACACCTCTGATCTAAAGATACTACTGAACTCAGTCTTCCCACAGCAGTTGCTTATGTTGACCTACCTCCCTCTTTCTTCTCTCGTTGTGCCGTGACAGCTGGGAGGAGCGTGCCTGCTGGGAGTTGGGATCTGGGTCATTGTGGATCCAACAGGTTTTCGAGAGATAGTGGCTGCCAACCCTCTGCTCTTCACCGGAGCCTACATCATGCTGGCTATGGGAGCGATGCTCTTCCTGCTGGGTTTCCTCGGCTGCTGCGGCGCCATCCGTGAGAACAAATGCCTCCTCCTTTTTGTAAGTGTCCTTGCACCTTCTGTTGGCCTTTTGGTGTTTCCCAAGAATGGGGGAGACTTTTTCATTGAATAGATGATGCTGTGATAAGTGCGTGAATGGATGTCCATTATTGTAGCCATTATTGCCTTAGATATTAAATAGACTTAGGACACTTTTACTAGTGAGGCAGAGAATTTGCTTCTTCCCTGCACCAGGCTTGAGTCCAGTGGGTGTGGAGTCTGGGAGCATATTTTGACTTTGTTAAGTTTTGTCTCAAAAAAATATTTTTTTTATTTATTTTTTAACTTTTATAAAATGACCAAAAATGATTCACTCTTGTCCATCTGTCCATCCAAAACCCTCAGCTCCACCCGTAGATTGCTTCCTCACTGGTTCAAAAAAAAAAAAGCAGAGAACACGTAGGGTGGAACATCTGTGTAATGGAGCCCCCCATGTCAGCAAAAATGCCCAGCTCAGAACTGGCTGACAGCATTGCATTGCAGTTCTCAATACGTGGTCACTCCTTTATGCAGTCTACTTTGCTCCTAAAATGAACCACATTTGTGATTTTCAGGCAATTTTCCCCGTGAATGATAGGGTTACATTTCAGCCCATGTGGTCATCACGTAATGTTTACAAAGAGCTAGCCACTAAAATAAGACTTTTATGACCTCTGCCATAAATTCTGATACTACAGGGTTTCCAGCCGTTATCTCTTAGCAGAAGACATTGCCAATTATGCGTCAAAACACAAAGCTCTATAGTTTTATTTCTCACTTTTGTCAAACGTGACCTTTTGTTTCTCCCTCTGAGTCTGTTGGTTTGTTTTTATTTATGTTTGTTTAAGTCTCCCTTTTACAGTGTTTTGTCATGATTGTATCTTGCACAGCTGCTTCACAGTGTGAAACAGGCTTGTCTCTTAACAGTACAGGAAAGTCCACTTTTTTAAAAAGAAAAACATTTTTTTTTTCTTTGAGATCAGCCCGGCTCCACTGAGATAAATTCTCTCTGGCACTTTGCTTGCCCACCCCTTGAATTCATGACCTGCACATGAGAGCCCTTCTCCGGAAGCCATTGTGGGTTTGATCTCTAGTAACTCATCTCAGAAGTAAATCAGAAAACTAAATATATCACTTGTGAAGTCAGGGAAATCTACCTGAAGGAATCTCAGAAAATGTGAAGAGTCAGGCCCAATGAGCCTGACGTTAACTCCAGAGCCTGTCCCAATCAGATTAAAAACTAGCAGTTATGTTTAAGTACCGAGTATGTTTAAGTATGAGAAATACTGATTGAAAATGAATGAGAAACAAATATCTTCAATTTGGACCACATAAGCTGCATACAGAGTAAGGAATCTGGCTAGAAAAGGGACTTCTGATCCATGCTCTTCCCTGATTTAGCATCACTGAAGTCAGTAGCGTTACACCACAGTCTGAGTGTTCCTCCAGGTGTTTTAGTTATATTCCAGTGCACTCAGTTTTGTGGTTATTACTTTTCTGACTCATAGAAGTAATTCCGAGCCCTGCTGCTTTATTTATTTATTTTTATTTTTATTTTATACTTGGAATGTGAGAAATATATGGGCTGGAAGTAATGCCTGGGACTAGCAGGAACTCTAAAAATAATCACTGGATGAGGAATTAGCACTCCAGCCTGAGCAGGGCTTCTGGTGTTAAAGTCAACTCTTGTAACCTGCCATCCGTTGCCCGGTAGCAGCAAAGCACTTGCACAAAGACCTGTGCTGATACCAAATGAGGAGAAATATTTTGCTCGTTTCTGCTTTTTTGGGGCCACACCAGCTGACCTTAAAAAGCATGAAAGATCTGTGAAAGCAGAAGTCTGATGGGAGTAAGTTTCAGGCATAGGAAAGGCAAACCATTCATGAGCCTATGCCAGCGAGACTGGAAATACTGTTGCGGAACTGAGAGTGTTAGGCTTTAGAGGTGGTGCTTGGGGAGAAGTTGCCTGATCAAATCAAGTCCGCTTACAAAGTTGTTAAAGAATTGATGAGCCAGAGCTGCTCAAGTGAGATTTCACAGTGATGCATAATGTATATCTGAAGCTTGCAGTCTAAATGTAAATAGAGGATAGAAGGGACGAGACAGATGCACACACGCATGTTCTCTAAGTTCTGGCTTCTGTATTTGCAAGGCCATTTATTTTACCTTAAGTTGCTTGTCTTTTGAGGAAAAAGCAACACCCCACCACCACCACCACTGAAAAATCACTGTGGAGCCTAGCATGTTGCCTTAAGCACAAGGCTGTGAAGTGTTTCTAGATTTCCAAGCATTTGAACCTGACTCACAAAAAGCAACAAACATTGTGTTCTAAACTGAAGACTGACTGAATTCTGGATTGTCCTAAAGACCCTATGGCTGCGAAAGAACACCATAAAAATCAGAATCCAGAATGCTGGTGAATGTACAAAAAATAACATGCAAATATAAATATATTTTTTCATTTTGACACGATTGAATTCAAGTCTGCAACAAGAACAGTCTATGTTAGCTTGATTTGGCTTAGTTGTGAGCGCAAAGAGTTCTGCACTCTTGTAAAATAGATGCAGTAGCCCCTAAAACTTTTCAGCATGAAAATGTGTGTCCTTTGGGTTGAAGGACAGTGGCTGCTCTTTCCAGAACAGCATTGCTGAAACTGGAATGGCAGATGTGTTGCGAAAAACAAACGTGAAATGCTGATTTGTGGAAACTTCTGACAAATGGAGAGCCATCACCAGGAGCTGAGGCGAGGTTTTTGACCAAAATAGGAGACACCGCTTCCAAGGATGTTCAGGCCCTCACCTTGGATGAAGATGGTACCTGTATTCAAGTGCTGGGTCTCAGGCATGAATTTAAATGTGAGGAGGCTGCCTTGTCCCATACACTGCACTGACCAAGTGGCTGTTTAGTGCTCTAGTAAAGTGACTAGAGTAATTGCTTAATTTAATTCTGGGAGGCAAAACATAATAAGCAGATTTAGCCCTTCCTTAAAATGCAGAATGTGAGCAAGTTCTGAAACACTGATGATCCATCTCCTTTTTCTCATCAGCCCTAATGGCTGCTCATGTTTTTTCTACAATAACTATTTCAAATCTGTAATGGTAATGCAGACTACACAATGTAAGTGTAAATCAGTTTGGGAATGATAATGAAGCTTATCAGACAGAATCTGGGAATGGCTGCTTCCACTTCTGCACAGACCTGTGCTGGAGCTCGGGTGAATGTGTGTCTCCTAGTAATCAGTAAATGAAATGCAATTAGCAAGGTGATGGGATTAATCACTTGATCACCACCTTAGACCTCTTAGTGACTATGCTGAGATCCCTTGATGGGTGATGATGTGGATTTGCAAAGCGTGGTTCATCCTCATCACTTGTTCTTTGCCCTCCTATGGTGAAATTAAAAACAGAACAGTCTCTGAGCAGGAAAAAAAGAAGCCACACGTAAAACTCTAGCAGTAAGAATAAATTATAGTTAACTAGTTCAGCAAATCAAGCCACGGCATTCTGTTAGCAGCCTGAAGTCCCTGTCCATCTGACTCGTCTTGTTTGTCATTTGAGCCTGGGAACCTTTTCTTTTGTTTCCATTGCAGAGGCAGGAAGACAAATGGGACCGGGTAGTGTGTGCATTTTTCCAGTGGGGAAAAATCACTTACAGCTCTGATAATTGACACCAAAAGAACATTTTCACGTTTCAATTAGGTGGTCTGAATTTTCTCTCCATTACCAGAATACATGGTGCTCAGCATTCCAGACATCGTTTATAAATCATTGCTTGGGGATCTTAATAGTACTTCTGGCCCCATCTGCCTTCCTTCTGTTTCAGAAGGACCTTCAATAGCCTTCTTATACAGGAAAAAAAAAAATCAGATTACTTTTGTGTTTATTCCTACTTGTTGCTTCACCCACTTTGATTGGTAACTTGTACCAGATGTTTGTTACCTTACATATGATGCAGTCTTACTGGGATCTCCATTCACATGGAGCCAAAACCTGACATCATTTCCAAATGGTCACTCAGTCTGGTAAAGTCATCTTCGAGCCTGTGGTCTAATTCTTGGGATTCTTAAATTTTAGAAGGATCTCAACTGACGTTCAAATGGTAATGTCTTTGTGTGACTGTAGGAACATAAGCCATGCCCATCTAGTTCAGACTTACCTCAAACCTAGTATTTTGTCTCCAGCAATGGGACTAAGCGTCATTTCAGGAGAGATGTGAGCCGAGCCACTTTCGGCTCTGTTCCTCTCAGTTCCTCAGCACCAGCGTCAGTTGTCTGAAGCATGTTAGAGGACGCATCTCTGCCTGTTTGCTTTAGTGTTTGTTATGGGCTGAACCAGTATCAAACCGCTGTGAGGCGTTGGTGTAACTGGGAATCAGTCCTAAAGAGTGTGAATCGTGAGCTCTTTGACATCAGCAAGTGCTTGCCTGCCCTGCGAGATTTGTTCCCTTCAACACTCTTTTCTTTTCCGAGTTGTACCTCAGGTGGGCCAGCTGTCTGTGCTGCCTCTGGGCAGGGGGTCCCAGCGCTCATCCTGGGCAGGAAACTCCACAGCACCTGAGGGATCTCGGCAAAAAAGGCCCTGGGGACGCTTCCCTCCCAGCACAGCATCAATCTCTGTGGGGATGAGGCCTCCTAGGTCTGATTGACTTCTGTGGGGTGCATGAGGAAGGCACGGTGAATCGTTCTGGCCTGGTAACAGGAGAACAGCAGCTGAGTGACTGATGTACCTAACTCAGTGCAACCCCATGGTGCGGAGGGGGATGCTGTTAACCAAGGCTGATTTTCTCCTGAAATGGAGAATGCTCCAAAAAGAGTCCATTTTTGGTCATCGGTGTAACTATTTCGGTAACTGTCTCCATCTACACGAAATGAGCCATGGTTATATTACAGGACAGCTGTTCATGTTGTGGTGAGCAGGGGTGTGCGTGTGTAGGTGTGTGCATGGGATGGGCTACCTGCATCAATTCCCCTCACTGTGTCAGGACAGTTTAACCCTATATGAGCATCTACACAATCATATAACCTTTTCCATCACAGTAGGCTTTCCTGTTTTAACCTGATGCAGATTTATCAGGGGATGATAAGGATCCTTAGCACATAAGCCTTATCTGCTTTACCCATTAGAACAAGCCAAAACGTGCTGTGAGCTCCTATGTCCTGTGATATGATCAGAGGAGGGGCTGTGACTGCCCCTGGTTATTGTCTCGTAGTTTTGTGGGTTTTTTTTTTTGTTTGTTTTGTTTTTTTAATTGGCAGGAAAATAAATTTCCTCAGTTATATTTTCCATGTCTTTGGTGACTTGCAAAACCTTGTGTTCCTAATGCCTGTTGCATGCATATAATGGTATGTCTCTTTTTTTCTGTATCTTCTCTCTCGTAGTTCTTCATGTTTATTTTGTTAATCTTCCTGGCGGAGCTCTCAGCTGCAATCCTGGCTTTTATCTTCAGAGAAAATGTAAGTATCCTATGGTGGGCAAAATATGAACCCCAGTGGGATTGTACCCAGCTGGAGCGTGGTGTTCAGATGGTGGCTGATAGGGACTGTTTGTTTCAAATGCCAACAAACCTGCTTCATTACTATCTTCAGGCTGCAGAACTGCCAGCAAGCCAGTGCATGCTAACTAGTCTGGCATGTGCAAGGTGGATGGTTTATGTAAAAAGATATATATGCTGGGGGACCACTTAAGTCCTGGAGTTTTCAGTCGTCTTGGTTCTTTCACAGCCAAACCAAGTGCATGTTCCATCAGGGAGAAGCTTTATAATAAAGTCACACTAAGGTTAAAAGCACTGTTTTCTTTTTTCAATATAGCATATGTTTAATATTAATATTAGTAGTGAAACCTCCCGTTTCCCCAGCAGAGCCAATGCTTGCTCTGTCTGCTGTGCTAAAAACTCTCTTGTGCATCTTTTAATATGTTCTTGAATTTTCATCTTCTGATACTTGCCAGATTCCTCTCAGTGCTGCTTGTAAGATACGCCCTCTAGCCTGCTCTGACCAAGTCTCCCCATGTCCCTTTTTGAGTCTCATCAATGGTTCTCTTGCACGTTGCCTTGCTTACAAATTTCTAATCCCTCTCTCCACAGCTTTATATGGTGTAGCCTTTCTCTACACTGCTCCGTGCGTATCATTATATGCCAATCATGCCCCCCATGCTAGTAGTAAGCGTCACCTCATTGTTTCTCAAACCTGCAGGAGTCTCTGCATTTTTTCCACATCCCCACGTGCAAGAAGAGCCTGACTGAAGTAGGTCTGGCCTTCTCAAGGCAGCCCATCTTTGAAATACGACTCTGAGTGATGTCAGTGACAAAACATGAGCTAGTGATGGTGGTCACTAGTTAGTGACTGTTAGTTTTTATCTTGTTTGTTTGGCATCTGCCAGCAGTAAGAGAACTTAAAGGGCTGTATCGATTGTCACAGGGGTGTAGCATGAGCAAGTAAGGACCTTTTAAAATGATGATATGATTTTGACTTTCTTGAGCCAGGATATACTTTTAGTTTTATTCACATTAAGAGATTTTGGTAAGCAAAGAATCAACACTTACAAAGCTCACAGCAAAACAGTGCGGTGTTTGTACAGCAGGATAGTCTGGGGAGAGGTAGTGGGAGATTTTTTTTCCCCTTTGTAAGCTGGTGGTCTTTTGTCTTTGCATTGGATTTGAACAGTGGGGAAAAAACGTCACTTTGTACACAGTGTGGGCGCCCCATTACAGCCTCGGCTTTGAGACCATGCCTTTGTGGGAATAGCTACAGCTCTGTAAATAGGCTGCAGCCCGGGGGGTCTGGTGTGTTCTGGTCATTACAGCTCTGCTGTTAGGAGCTCTGAGGGAATTCCTTTGGTACAGCACAAGCAGCAGACCGCACACGTAGAAACGCCTCGCGCCCATGCGCTGCCCTGCAGGCCCAGGTACGATCTTCACGGAGGGGAGATAACGCACTGCCCGGTGAGCCAGGTTTGTGGGGAGCTTAGGAAAGGCACAAGGAACAAAATGTGTCCTGTGTGTGGGATGGCTGTGCCTTCTTCCCTCAGCCACGAGAGTCCTGCGGAGCATCGGGATCTTCCATTCCCTGGCAGCCGTGGGACGTGCGGGGACGTGGTACTCACCAGATAAGATCGCAGTGGTTATTCTAGACTTCCGTGACATCTGGTGATGGTTCGTGAGGCAAAACTTGCAGGGGAGCAAGCTACTCTGCTGTCTTTCCTGAGCTTGTCTCGTTTGCATCACCAGCTTCCCACTCTGTCAGAATGACTGACAGAAAAGGCAGAAATGGGAAGAAATGCAGAATGTCAGGATCCCAACATAGCTGGAGATAGCTCTACACAGAAGCTAAACTCAGTCAGAAAATTCCTGTTGTTTGTCCGCTCTTAAGGTTTCTTCTGAACAAGAAACTTGTTTTGCTGTTGCTGTATATTTTGGTGGTAGCTCCTCTGGCTGGGTAACTGCTTGCAGCTAATTCTGCTGTTATCTTTGGGTTAGCCGGATGGCTGGGCAGAATGCCTGTGGGGTGATCTCCCAGTGACCCCGTGTCAGGAGGAAGTCTTCACAGCAGACATTTAAAGTCAGGTTCAGATGTGCTTTTCTCTTCCCTGTGAAACAAGAAGTTACTTTCAAGGCTTGCAGTGGTAAGTGCACATTTGGGCAACCGACGTTTCCTGGAAGCCTACCAGGTTCAGTGATGGTCATTGCACCAGTCCCTACGGCTGTAGCTACGCTGGGTGTAGAAAATGGGACAAAAGAAAAGGGCATGCTCTGTCTGCTCGCTTTCCAGATAATGTTTGGTGCAGTTTTCTCTCGTATGGTTTTAAGTGCAAACTAGCTCCCCAACACACAGCAGAGTTAACTTATTAATAGCTGTGGGAGTAAAAGAAATTTAGACACAGAAGGAAGGGAGAAGAGAGATGTTTGCTGTTGAGATTGGACGTGAGAGGAAGAGTCAGTGAAGCACAGTGTGGTGGTGTCTTCATTCACTGGTGGTCACTTCATGCACTGGTGTGTAAATATACGTGCTGTTTCTGTACAGGAGATGTTCTCCCCTGAACAGCTAGGAAGGAACACGACTGAATGGCTCTTTATTGCTCGTGGCTGTGGCTGATATATCTGCTTTGTCAGAAGCGTGTGTGGAAGATCTCATTTTATTACTAGGTCCTTTTCTCCCTTCTGAACAGTGCTTGCACAGTACTCCAGTGTGCACAGACTTGCCTTCAACAACAGGGGGACCGTGGACATGCGTGAAAGACCGTCTTACTGACTGTTGTCCTCCTTTGTCAGCAATTTTTTAACAGAATAAAGACACTTCTGCTGATCGATTTTTAACGTTTTTCTGAACTTCAGATGCTCAGGACAAACAGTTTAAGAACAATGAAATGGAATCAGTTATTTTCCTGGCAGACTTACCCTTCCAGCACTAGGCTTTGTTTTGGGCCAAGTCTCGTAAAAATCTCACACAAACTCTGAACAATTTCCTCTGGGATTGCTGCTGTCAAAATAAAGGTTTCACTTTATATTTAAATGACTCTTTTGTTTTAGACCCGGCCAAAGGCAGCCGGCTGGGATTATTACCAACTGTAATATCAGTTTCAAAGTCTGTGCTTCAGAAACAGACAAGCATCAGAAAAATGCGCTGCTGTCTCTGCAGGCGAGGATGCTGGGTGGGTAAAGTATGCAGAGAGGGAAGGAAAGGAGAAGACTTGAGGGCATGTTTCTGCATCTTCAAGCCTAGCCTCCCCTTAGTGCACCAAATTCCCAAAGGAAAATGCCAGTCCTCTATGATCCTCTGGTATTTGAATATTTTTGGAAGCAAAAAAAAAGAGTTAAAATGTGTGTCTTACAAAAAAAAAAAAAAAAAGTAATTTAAGAACTATCTCATTAAAAGGTAATGAGATTTAGGTCCCTATGCCATACAAGTTTTTGTGACAAAGTTTTATCTGGTGTCGATGTAGTCATTAAGTTTTGCCTTAGTTTGTATCTGTAAAAGAGAAATCAATATTAAGTGGTGCTCTGGGTCTTTTAAAGAATGACCACAGACTTCTTGGCTCTCCTTAAGTTTTGTGATATAGTTACAAAGGAAACAGCCAAGTTTGTGCTTGTGCTTTTCTGCCCACCCCATACATCTCATGCATATGTATGTGTATGTGTGGTATTTCACGTTGCATATCAAGAACCTGAAACCAACTCATTGCAGATGCACTAACACATACTGCTACACTGTGTGAACAACAGGAAAAAGGAAAAAAAAAAAAAAGAAAGGAAAAAAAAAAACCTCTCTCTTGAGCAGCTTAATTCCCAATCCTGCATGTGTGTAACACTGAGGCTTTGCACTGGCATAGAGATTGAGTCTGTGTAGATCACAACTCAGAAGGTATTTTAGCCAAGGGCCCACACAAGTCAAGGCCTACTGGGAGCCTGAAAAGGGGATTCCTTGAAGTTTTCATCCTGAAGTGATAGAGAGGGCCCAAGATTGAATCAAAGTATTCAATTTAACGAGACTATTAAGTTTGAATATTTACTAGTCCCCCAGAGAGTGATTCTATGTAAATGTAATTTCAAGGTGTCTAACTTTTTGAGGAGAGTCTGAGCAGAAATGTTGGCTTGGTTTTTCTATTTTACTATAAATGTAAACAGGAGTAAATGAAATTCCATTAGTTTTTATTGTTGACCTTAGGAAAAAAATGTTTAAATTATCTAAACACTGGAAATATAAAGGGGATTTTTTTTCTTCACATGTGTGGGTGAGTTTAGATAATCTAAAGCATTGTCAGGGAAATGGTCTTTTTTCTGATTTGTAAGTTGACTTGAACATTTCATATTAATTCCATGTGTTTTAATCCATTTTCATTCCCAGCAAGTTTGGTATTAGGGCTTGATTCTCCTTTCTCACACATGGAGTTCCCCTGATGCTAGTAGGAAGGTAACTGGTTTGAAATGAAAAGTGAGGGGAAAATCATGCCTTGATTGCAGACCTTGAGTAGTATAGTAAGTTAAGATACTATTTGGATGTAGATTTGAAGATCTCTCTAAAATCTGTTTTAGTCTTGTGTTAATTTATGAAATGCTTTCAAATAGCCCTGAATATTAAAAGATGTGTTTTAAAGAGAGAAGTTCGCAGTAACCCTTTGCATTTCCATTGTCTCTGTGTGTTTCAGTTGACGAGAGAGTTTTTCACCAAGGAGCTGAAGAAGCATTACCTGAGGAACAATGACACGGATGTCTTCTCTGCCACCTGGAACTCTGTTATGATCACGGTAAGTCAGGCCACGCCAGCCCCATGCTGCTGGTGGTCAGCTATCAGTGCTGTGCTCAGCCAGCACCCTCAGCTCGCCTGGCTGTTCAGCCTGCTCCAGCCACTCCGTTGTGTCAAGCACAGCACCAGGGTTTGTGGTGGGACAAAGGTGACAATTCCTCTGGCAGCCAGGCTTTCTCGACACGAGCTGCCATTGGTACTGTTCCCAGCTCACAAAGCTAGAACTAGTGCTAACTAATGGTTTCTTACTACAGCCTGTTAAATGAGTTGGTAGGCGACAGATGAGGCAGGGGTATGCCTAATGGAATATTTTCAAAGTAGAAATATTTGCAATCAAAATTGACTTTGTTATTACAGTCCTAATCAGGCGGATTAAAGATTGGCTGTGTCATTGGAATTGGAATTTTTCTTATCTACTACAAGTTGTTCCTTCCTGTCTGCTGCAAGAAGTTGTGTGTGCTTGTGTTTGTGTGTACATACATGAACTTTGGGCTCAGTGCAGCCCACGTTGTATCTGTTCAAGAATGAAGAGTAAGATGTCAGGCTCTGCAGATGAAAAGTCAATTTTAATCTTATAAGAAAAAGATGATTGCTGCCCTTCATGCTGATTCAGGATTTTAATGAAGACATTTCCTTTTGCTGACTGAAAGGAGACAGACTATGACTTGAATCCTTAAAAAGGACCTGACTTGAATTCTAAAAAGGGAGCTTTCTTGGATCACCTAGCAGTGCCTTTGAACAGCAACAATCCTGACCACTAGCTATGGGAGAACGGGCAGTCGGGAGCCTGGATTGTACTGTTGGCTCTTTTACAGACTTGCTGGGTGATCTCAAGCAAGTCATTCTGGATGTGCTCCAAAGCCCTGTGTAGATCATGGCAATATTCCCAGCGGTACCTTAGAGTCTACAGTGTGACATGGGAACAGTGGGACTTTATAAAGAGGCTTTGATGAAACAGAAGCTCCAAGGTACAAGCATAACCCACTTCTTTGGAAACAGCAATTGTTTTGTCTCTGCTTTGACTAAAGCTTTGATCCCTGCAAAAATAGGTCTTTGGGAGAATTCTGGTATCTCTTTTCAGGGCAAAGCATAAACTGTCTTCCTTTTTTTCCATGCCTCTCTCTAGTTTGCCTGCTGTGGAGTGAATGGACCAGAAGATTTTGAAGCTGTCCCCCATCTTCCAAACTCCTCTTTTGAAGAGGCAACACCAGAGGCTTGTTGCCAGCGAGAACTCCAGAGCCGGGAAGGGATGTTTGTTAACAAGGAAGCCTGCCTCACAGGCATCGAGAGATTTCAGAACCGACAGGTAAGGGGAGCCAAATGCCAGGAAAAGGAGGTGTGGGAGCTGTGGGTGGGTAGTGAAGATAGCAGGTTGTGCCATCCTGACTGCAGGTCAGCTTGCAACTGTGCTTATACTGATAACAGCTTTTGAAGTCACGGATATATCTGACTCTGAAAATCCCCCTTCATTGTGTGGACTGCTAAGTCCATGCTGTGCTGTATCAGCAGAAATAATGGAAATTTTCCCAGGGGATTAAGAGGTGGGGTAGAAGTTTATGTCAGGCTTTACTGTGGCTCTGAAGGTTAGTACTGTCTCTGAGAAGAAGTTAATTGGCAAGCCAGCACAGGTCAGTGATGATGGGATGAATTTGGCTCTTACAGGCCGTGGTAGGGGCTCCAGTTTAGTTCGCAAAGACTACTCATCAACACCATATTCAACCAAGAGATTGAGGGTTAAACAGCCACAGAAAACCATGTCTGCTTCCCAAGGGAGAGAAGTGTTGGAAAGCTGTGTTTCTCTGCCCTTTTACTGATTACAGTAAAAAGGGGGCTTTTCTTTGAACAGGTCTCTTGACTTAGCAGTTCTTTTCTATGCTAGACTAGAACAAGGCAATTCAGAGTAAAGTCGTCGACACTGATACCACCAGCCGTGTTTCTTTATATTTTTCCCAAGACCTAAAGTTTCAGAAACTTTCTAGCAAAGTTCTTGACTGTGTTCATCTCGGCATTCACAAGTCAGCTGAACTCTGTACTGACTGCGTGTCTAAGCCTCCTTTTCTCCCCAGGCTAAGCAGCGGTCCTCTTTTCAGCACATGAAAGCAGATTGTGAAAGGGAGTAAAGGAGTTTGGAAGCAGCGCATGAGCTGTTCCTTGTCTGGCAGCTGGAAACGGTTGGCAAAGGCACGCTGGGTGAGAGATCATAGCAGACAGCACCATACTGCATCTGCCAGGTCTGATTGCCACGAATAGACAGGGAAGAGAGAGAGAAGGAGAGATGACAAACAGCAGGGAGGAGAAAGAAATGCATTTTGAGAAACAGGGATAAAGCTGATTTAAAAAAAAAAAAAAAGCTTTCCCTAAGCAGTAATGCTGAGGCCTAACACTTCTATGGGAAGAGTTTTTCTGTGAGCCCTTGTCACTACAGTGTGTTGCTGGGAGAAGCTGTGTGCACAGAAAGCGTCACCAAGCGCAGAGCAAGGCATTTATATAAAATGGGAGAACTGTTGCTGGCTCTGTTCAGGCATTGCTGGAGCAAAGTCAGGCTCTTGGGAAGCCGTGCTGGCAGGACAGTGCTGGACACGTTTGTGCTCACCCCGTTCTTACCCAGCTGAGCATGGCATGCTGAAAGTTGGTTTGAGGATGGAGTTCAACAAGCATCCAGACGTTTTGTTGCTGCGATGGATGCTTCTTCACAAAAATTGGGCTGGAAATATGACAGGAACAGAGCTGCAGCTGAGCAGCCTCATGGTGACAAGAGAGTGATTTTAATAGCTTGGCTACTGCCCCAAAATGGCCTTCAGTCCCTGGGGCTGTGTCACAAGTGGGTCCCCTCCGCGCTTTCCCTTGCTTTCCTCTGTGTTTCACTCCCAGCGAGTAGGGTCTGGGATGGACACCAGCATGTAAGTGTCATGCCATTTTTGCAATTCAGACATTTTCTTTTTGGGTGAAAGCACAATAATCAGGTGAATGAAACATGCTAGATACATGGATGGGACTACACATCTGTGTTCGCATGTGTAAGTGGACAGGAGAGGTACTTTTTACATCGGACGAACTGCAATGTACTTCTGTCTTTATACGTGACCTATTTGCAGAAATTTGCTGGTGGGTTGGAATTTTAGGCTGGGAGAACTGAGGCCAGGATAAGCTGATGATTTCCAGAACCATCCTAAAAACTTCTCAGAGGATCTGCCTGCTGTTAATTGTGTGAGCAGTAACAAATGACATTAAAGATGATGGTAGCTCTGCTGCAGAAATGGAAGGATTACAGCAGTGCATGGCCATGAGTTCTTAATGACTAATTCTCCTATATTCAGAAGATCAGCAAGTGTTCATCCATGCTCCTGCTGGGGGAAGGCACAGAGGAAAGGTCCCAGGGTGTGAAATAGCTGCTGGCTGTGACTGAAATACAAGTCAAGAATCTCTTGCCTTGGCTTTAAATAAATAGCCTGTATCCCCAGTCAGCCTCAGCTGCCTGTCATATGCCCAGAGGGCCCTTTCCTTTGTACTTAGTCTCTCCCCTCTGCAGATGAAATGTCTCTCCCCTGCTGCTCCCCTCTGTTCTGCAAGAAGTCACAATTCCTCTTGGTCAGTGAGGGCTTGTGTGTTTGGATTACTCCCATTCCACTGCAGCAAAACCTTCCCCTCCCTGCCACTGTCACGCTGGTTCCTGCCCGCCTTGCTGTGGGGCTGGGTGGGGGAGTGAGAGGGAGCCACGCTTTCGGTTCCTGGGTCTGACAGCACCTCTTGTACGCATGAGGGCTGTGCTGCGAGAGCAACGCAGTGTGCTGCTCCGTGTTTCTCACCATGTATTTGTCCTTCCTAGGGCTGCTACACCGTGATCCTGAACTCCTTTGAGACCTACGTGTACCTTGCGGGAGCCCTTGCCATCGGAGTGTTGGCCATCGAGGTACGGTTGTGTGATAAGGAAACGAGCGGTGTCAGTGGATGTCCGGCTGCCAGGCAGGGAGCTGCCCCTGCAGCCTGCGGACGGGTTATCAGCTTCTGCTTTTAATTGCCTAGGGACAGATGGGCGCTTGGTCCCTTGCCACAAGAGGCAGGGAAATAACCTCTGCTGCAAGCCTGCAGTGCCGCCTCGCGTTGGCCCTGCCGCAGTTTGCAGCTGTGCGGCGCTGGTCGCAGAGGCTTTGGGGACCCCGCTGCCTGCCTCGGGACCTGATGTGATTTCTGTCCTCACTGCAGCAGCATCCCAGCAAGCTGACCGCTGTGTCGCTTGGTTAATGTGTTTGAACTGTGCCTTTGCTTTAAAAGCTCAGGTTAGAGCCTGAAAATGTATTTGCTTAGGAGCACTTCCATTATCCAGCATTAGCATCTGGCTCTTTGCTGGTGTTTCTGCAGAACAGGCTTCCACCAGACAGGACCTTAGCCCAGGAGCGCTACCTGACAGCGTGGCTGGGGCAAGGCCAGGTGTTTTCCCCAGTGCCGCGTCTTGTGCAAAGGAGGGGGAGCTCGGCAGGGCCCCAGCAGCCCCCCACGAGTGCGCCCCCGCCCCTGGGCAGAGGCAGCGGAGCGCAGAGCTCCGCTGTGACACCCAGGGCAGCTTGGGAATGAAACCAGGCTGCTGCTGCTGCAGCCAGAAGCAGTTCCAGCTGGAAGGGAGGGAA
The DNA here is from genome assembly GCF_964034855.1 of Anser brachyrhynchus. Lineage (NCBI taxonomy): Eukaryota > Metazoa > Chordata > Aves > Anseriformes > Anatidae > Anser > Anser brachyrhynchus. Next base: position 13,307,447 of record NC_137699.1, on the reverse strand, counting down.
TCCCCTGCAGGCAAAAAGCATTTTCCCACAGCCTCCCCTGAGTGGTGGGAAGAGGCCTCTCGACACATCACATCGCTGACTGCTGGGCAGGAGGGAGGGATGGGAATGGTCCTGGGGCTGGGGAGGGCTTTGCCATTCTTCTCGAAGATGCAGCTGTTTCTTGTGGTTCTTCATTTTGGTTTTGCCCTCTTCTTTCCCCCTTTTCCAGCTGTTCGCCATGGTCTTCGCCATGTGTCTCTTCCGAGGGATCCAGTAAGAGGCGGCCTGTGAACCAACACATTCCCCACATGCTCAGAAGAAAGAAGGAAAATCAGAAGAAACAGAAACCTGAAAACATCCAAAAAACTTTATTTTTTTTAACAAAACGGGGTAGGGGGGGGAAAAGGAAAAAAAAAAAAAGAGGGTTGTAATATATGAATGACCAAAAGGATTGTACTTCAGGGGCTGGAACTTTGAGGTGATGTGCACTACACTGTACACCAGACCCTTGCCCAGAGCCACCCGCAGCAGCCGTGGAGCAAGAGCCCAGTGCAGCTGATTGCACTAACGAAGGACAGAGCCTGCAGAGGGGAGCGGGAGGAGGAGCACGACTGCCTCTCCCGCTTGTCAGCGCAAGGCTGTGCCTGCTGCTTGCAACTTTATCATGCTTTAGACACAAAGGACTGAAGAACAGCAACGCGGGGGCTGGATAAGGCAGCAGGTTGGCCGAAGTCTGTGACTGCCCAGGTGGGTTTGAAAACAAGTGGTGGTGGTGGCGGCGGCTCTAAGAAATAGGCAGTTGTTGCTTGCACCATTCTGGTTTTAATTCCCAGCCACAAAATGAAGACACACATGCTTCAGTGGAAGCTTTGCCCCTATCACCTGAAACTTGTCAGAGAAGTCAAACACTTCAGTGAGTCTGGCTTTTCTCTGGAGCCTCGAGCAGGGGCACAGTAGTCTCGCGTAGAAATGGGACTTGTCTAAGGCTGGCTGATGGTCAAGAATTTGGTGCCTACCTTTCCGTTTTTAGATTTACTGTTTGTTGTTGTGAAAAAGAGAGCAAGTGGTTACCTGCTGTGTTCCCATCCCCTGGGAAAACGGGTGGCTCTGGTCAAGATTAGCTGATACTGATGCCTTCCTGAGAAGGGGAGGAAATAGCGTTTAAACCTTGTCAGCCTTTGCCTTTCACTTTGTACTTGCAAAAAAATAGTTCGTGGTGCTCTGTTAGCGTAGATACATGCAGTGGACTCCTACATGCTTTCCTGCCCCAAGGGGAGTTCCAGGCACGGTGCTGGGTGGGAGAGGCTGAGGTTTGTCAGCCACTCCCCTGCTGCTGGCCTTAAATCGCCTTGGGGCGTCACTTCTGCTCAGGGGATTTCCCCTGAGGTTTTCCCATGGGCTCACAACGAAAGCATCAAGTCAGAGTTGTTTTAGCCTGCGTGTTAGTCGAGAGCATTTCCTCACTTGAGATAGTTGTTATCTACCGATTTGTTTGGAAGCGAACTTGAGAAACGTGCCTGGGAGTGGGCACTGGTCAGAGGCCGAGGTGGTGCTGAGGCCCCAGACCGTCTCTGAGAGCACTCTGTGCGGCCGAACCGCCCCGGCTGCTTCTCTGCCGCTGGTGACTGCCGACCCAAACGGGTCACGGCTTCCTCTCTTCTGGAAGCCTCAGCCCCTGTTGGCTTCGTTACTCACGAGCTCGCTCCCTGACCTCAGACTCTTTGGTCCACCCCCAAGCAGAGCGAGGCTGTTTCCTTGTTTAGCTCGGGCCTTCTCACAGTCGCAGATTGAGGAGTGCTTTTAGAGTTAAACCAGCCCCTCTGAGAGCTGTAACCACTGGCGAGGGTTACGGAGGGGGAAGGCAGCAGGGCTCTGCGTCCTTGGAGCCCTCCCAGGGGCACCGCGCCGCCGATACACGTGCAGGGGCTGCAAGGCAGGGTGGCAGGCAGCTGAAAGACTGGTTCGTAGTAAACAAAGCTCCTGGCTAAATATCCAGGTTGGGGAATCGGGGGTACGAAGGAAGAGGGAGGAGGTGTGAGAGCTTTTCCAGGCTTCATTTGAGAACAACGATTTATTTGCTCAGCAGCAGGAGGGGGGCCGGGCAGGTAGAGCAGCAGCCCCCCTGCACTGCCATGAGTATATTGCAGCAACGGAGTGAGGCCGGGATTGCTGAGTGGCCTCAGATGTTGCATTAAACCTCGTGGAAAGCTTTTCTGAACGATTTCCCTCTGGACCTGTTTTTAATGATGCATTTTAGCATTAAATTCTGGTTTGTTGTTTAATGAAGGAAAACAATTTTGCTAGCCAAAAAGCAGCAGTGTTTGTACCCGACAGCAGGTGCTGCTCTTAAGATAGGGAAAATCTGTTGCATATAGTGATCTTACAGGGAATGAATGGGCCGCCGCACGAGCCAAATGAACAGAGGAAAGCTTAGCTGTTCTGCTTCTGCCTCAGGAGCTAGTCCGTGATTGTTCTGGTAGAGCAATTCACAAAGGGGGAACAAAACCGTGAGCAGAGATAGTAACTTGGATGGAGGTGAGCAGGAAAAGCAAAAAATGCCACCCCATCACCCCTCCAGTTTGTTTGTTTGTTTGTTTGTTTTCCTTTGAGGTTGTTTTGAGAAGTTCTGGCTGTCTCAGGGCAGAGCCTGGAAGGAAAACACCTCGATTTATGCAGGGTGGGGCGGGGTTGAAGTTAAAAAACAAAATCAACACCCTTTTTTTCATGACGTTTTCTTCACATGGGGGATTAACTCTCAGAGCATCCAGTGCACTAAGGCATAAATATACAAGACCGAGGTAGGATTGCTGCAAGCTTATTTCTCCTTGGCTTTCCTAATTCTATACTATTTCCTCTGTTTTTTAGCTCTTTCACATCCCCTCTCTCCCTAAGGGCTGTCCCTCTGTCTTCAAAAGATCCTTTGTTCTACTGTTCTGGCCTTTGCACAGTTGTTTCCCCTCTCTTACCTTGTCTGGTCCCCCTTCTGCTCTTTTCTGGATGAAGACTTCAACTCCTCTCTGCAGCTGGCTAGCGTGCCTCTGGGAACACAGCTTGAAACCAAAGCAAAGGCCAGGCAGCACATCTTAAACGAGAGGTGGAAATTGCTGTAAAGATCCATGCAAATCTGAGAGGACCCGTGGAAGTAGGTAAGGGGCAGGAGGAATTTCTCCCAGGGGAATTTAATGAACAAGCAAGCCCAGAAACCAGACTCCTGTTGTACGGCAAAGCGTGTAAATTAGTTGGTTTTGTCCAGTGGTTACGTGGCTGCCCCCTCTGTTGTACAGTAGCTTTTTCTCTTTTCAGAGCAGTAGGCAGGAGAAACAACTGTATTTTTGTATTTGTTTTTTAACAGCTTTGTTGGGAGCAGGGGCTCAAGCGAGTGTCACTGCTTGCTGGAGAGCTCTGGGTGGGCCAGGGACCGGAGGGAGCTGCTGGCTCCTTTGCTGTAGCACTGTGACCACAGCCCATGCACCTTGGATGTAATTCGTGGAGAGCAGTCTGTGCCTGCGAGCCCATGGCCCCTCTGCGCACCCCTGCCTCCCGGCTGTTATTTAATGCTCAAACGACCGTCACAAACGCCTGGGAAAGGGCTGCGTGTGAAATAATGATGTTTGAAATCTATTTTAAAAAACTGTAAATGTTCTTTTTATTAGATAGTGGAGCTTATTTATCCCGTATTCCCTACTGTAATGCTTTTTTTATATTGAAAGGATTTTTTTTTTGGTAATATAAACCAGAACACAAGCCTGAAGCACTCTCTGCACGGTTTTTGTGTGCGTTTCTTAAAAAAAAATAAAAGAAAAGAAATAAAAGAAAGATATTGTGACAGTGAAGTGAAACGGCTTTAATTTTCACTATTTGTTTGGTGTTGAGTACAGTCACTTTCTTACTAAAGGAGAAAGAATAAATTCAGGTACAGCAGCCAAAATGAGGTATAAACTGACGTGTCCCCTTCTCCTCCCCTTCCCCCCAAGTAAAAACTCTTGACCAGAAAGAATTGGCCGGCTTAGGACAGACAGACAGACAGACAGCCTCTCTTTTGTCACCAGGTCCAGTTTGCCAGATGTTGGTTAGGCGTAAATAAGGCGATGCAGAGAGTTATGTGAATGCGAGCTTTCTTCACCCTCGGAAGCGAGAGCTCCAGGAATGCCAGGCTGGGGTCGCTCTCCGGCAGGAGCGGGGTCAGCCTCAGTCCTGCCTGTGCTTGCTCAGGGCACGGCCCTCGGGAGAGCACGACCTTCAGCCCCGCACAGCGTGACACAACTGCAAGCAGGTAATCCAGTGCAAACTGTCTCCCGTGGGAGATGACAGCAGTCCAAAGCCTTCTGCACATGTGAACAGATAAGGAAACAGGCCCGTGGAGATGGAGTTCGCTCAGCAGAAGGGCCTGAAGCGCTGCCTCAGGCTTTTGATCCCAAATTATGTGCTCAACTGCCACCTGCAGCCACAGTCCCGAAAATGCTGTCCTCGGGGACACATTTCAGTACAAAAGCTTCAGCATCCTCCTCCCTCCTTTCCCCTGCTCGCATCAGAGTGAAGACAAACACCCACAGTTGGTTTCTGGCAGTGCTGCAGACAGACATCAAATGGCAAAACGAGAAGTGGCTTGCTGCTTTAAGTTCTGCAGACAGCTGCTAAGCAGGGAACCGAAGAGGAATCTGACCTCACTTGATTTAAAGCTTCATGGGAAAGCTTTCATTGCCCACCCCCACCTGACTTAACCATCAAGAAGTCTTAAGAGACCTGTGTGCTGACTCATTTCTTTCACCTGCTGGATGGCATTTTAAGGTACCCTGTTGAGGCAGTCCTCTCCACAGACCCAGAGTCATGGCTTAACTAAGATCCTAGGTCCTGCAGCCAACATGGGTGGGAGAGTACAGCGTTAAGGCGCCCCTCCATCTCCTTCTGTAAGATTGCTTTTGGTTTGGTCAGTTTTACTTGTCTTTCCCACCCCCAACCCTCCGATCAGTCTGTGTATACATTCATGTGACCCCCAAAACACAAAGAATCAAGCTTCACTTACCTATACCAACACTTAGAGCTGCAGGGCTGCACTGAAGCCACGCGCCCCTCTGCTGCCCATGCAGAGAGTGTGCAGGGTGAGAGCAACAGCCACAGCCTGCCACGTTCCAGCTCCCACATGCAGCACCCTTCGTTCTCATTTGTGATATTCTGTGGGCTGCACATCATCATTTCCTGCCTCACAGGGAAAAGGTTTCCCTCCCAGAGCCCATCTCTTCCACCTAAACAGGAAGGCTCCTCTTAAATATAAACTTCAGTTGCTCGCTATTGTATCTTGGACATGTTGAAAGCAGCTTGGCAGGGAGACGTTGGGAAGCTCCAGCATTTAGTCTGCTGTTGGATGTTGCCTCTGCGGTGGATTTATTTCATTGAAAAAACTACTTACAGTTGCAGACTGAACCAGTCTGCTGGTCCCACTACTTCTGACCTGACACACATTTTTGCATGGCCAGTAGGTGCACTGCACACAGTGTCCCAAGTTGATGCAGCTGCTTCTAAACGCCAAAAACACTAACACACCATACAGTAACTACCCGCTAGCTTCTTCTAACTATACTAAGGTATTAAACAGCAAACAGCCATGGATCCCAGTCTCACCAGTGGTTTGAGGTCTGTTGGTCACACAAGCACTTCTGTTTGTGGAGGCAGCTTTCTACCAGGATTTTGGGACATCAGCTCTACTCCAGGGCATGCTTTGATCCCACCTACAGTAGCACTTGAATAAGAAGTCCATATCCTGTACACAGCCCTTCTGCCTTTAGGCCCATAGAGAAAAATGCAGCCTCCAGCTGTGGACAGGGATAATCCGCAAGGACAGCACTAGGAAAATAGGCAGCCATTGCTGCTAAGCCTCGTAGGTGTTGGAGAAACTGGCCACTGACTAGTACAGCACATACATCCTGCCTTGATTGCACTAGAGGACAACAAAGCCTTCATATGTCCCCTCACGCCTTGCTGTTCTTCATCCCAGTTAAGTAGTGTCCTAAGCATTGTAATGCCATGAACTTTGGTCCTTTAGTCCCAAAAGGAGAGATGCCATGATGCCCACATTGTAGCAGAGCTGGAACACTGTCTCCTGCAGCAGGACTCCTCTCACTGGAGGCTGCAGCCTAACCCAAGCAGCCGCACTGATGCTCACTCTGCTCTCACTACTGCAAACCACAGCAGTCTCCAGCCCCTATTCCACTAGTGTCAGGCCCTCTGCCTCACACCTACCCCTGCTGTGACCATCAGTAGGGCTGCGGTTATAGGAAATGTTCCGGGGTGAAGGGGACAGGAGCCCAGCTTAGAAACGTCACAGAACGTCCCAAGCAAAGGGATGTCTTTGTGCTCAGCAGGCTTTTCCCAACAGCCTCCTTGGCCTCTCACATACTGTAGTTCAAGCTGCACCGCTGTTCCCAGTGCTAGCCCTGCAAAGGGAACAAACCAGGAGTTTTCGCTGTCTCTCCTGCCAAGATTTGCACAGCACCCACTGAAAAAAATAAAGCCGGCGCGGCACCTCTGGCAGCAAGGAAAACACAGCTGTTTGCAAATTCAGACACAGCACTGAGCTACAGCCAGCTCCCGGCCAGGTGAACAGCAAGTGCGTGCTACAGGGGACGCAGGCTGTACACACGAGGACACGCTCCAACAGGCAGGTGCAACGCTTACCGGGGGAGTAGCCAAGTCCTTCACTGGTTGCCTTAACTCCCTCTCTCCTCAGGGATTGTTTCTTGTTTTGTGCTTTTTTTTCAATGGTTTCAGAGCCTGTGATCCCGTCAGCCAGTTCCCCCGGGAAACCGGCTCTTTTCCCTGAGGCTGCCAGGCCTGTACACCTCCCTGAGCCTTCCTCGCGCTCCTCGCTTGCCTCCCGCAGAGGGGCTGGTAGGGGGGGACCCGCACGACGCTGCTCTCCCCAAATTTTCACCTGGCTCTGCCACCAGCATCGGGTTACACACTGATTCATGCCGGTAAGTGGAAAAGGAAACCATTTAAGAACAAAAAGGGACTAACAAAAAAAAAGTTATAATTATAAATGCAAAATTACCGACACAACCCCCCCCTCCCACCCTTCCCATGACAAAAAGCCCAGGAATTAGACTTTCTTGGGACGGCGTCCAACTTGGTAATAATAATAAATGCTGATGAGAACGAAGAGGACTCGGCTGACCAGGAGGAGCACAGCACCCGTGGCTATCCGGCTACTCTCAACCAGGGAAACCGTGGTAACTGGAGGAGAAGGAAGGGAGATAAGGCAGAGGTTGGTGATGAAAAACAAACGGATCTGAGCAGCATAGAGCTGTTTTCTGCTGCCCTCTAATGTAGCTTTTTGGAGGGACCCGCTGAGACTTGTGAATGCAAAAGCTTTCACTGCAGGCCCAGTCTCACACTCAGCAAACCTGCAACACGGGCTCTTACACAGCTTGATTTGACAGCTTTAAAATTAGGCACAGGCCTGTGGGCCACAGCGGTCCTGTTTATAGAAACACTTCCCTAAAGGCAATTCTGCCTTCAGGTAGCCACCCTGAAACATGAACTCGAGCAGATGTGAGTTTCCCATTTGCTCAGGTCTTCATTGTGGAATCTGCATGTTGCTTTGTGGTTTAACCACTCCAGTGCTGATAAATATTTGTCAAACGTAGGAGCATGAATAAAACATGTATAGTCCACTCACACTACCTGTTTTCTGAGCAGCTCCCTTTTTGGTTAATAATACAAGTTACCTTAGAACACAGTGAGTGAACAGCCAATACACACATACACAAAAAAACAAAAACCTTCATAGTTATATATAGACATGCCCCCTAGAAATCAGCTGAACTATTATTCTATCTTTTGGCACGACTGAAGGTCCCCCCCCCCTTTTAATGTAATTTACTACAGCCTTCTCTTGTTAGCCCCAGAATCTAGGCAGTCTGCTCCAGGAGGTGACTTGTGCTGCCTACAAAGGCCAGGACATTTTAGGGAGGAAAACAGATGAATTGGCAGAGGGATATGTCCTGGGCACCCTGCAGTGAGCAGCCCAAGGCAGAGGCTATCCCACAGGGAAGAAAAACGGAGAGCAGCTGGCCGGGAAAGTGTGCCCAGAGCCAGGTTCTCTCTGACAGTCCAGCAGGGCCAAGGAGCCCTCTGTAACACTGATGGGTCTCAGCACGGGGACATCTGGAGCTGGGGTGCCACCACGGATGCGCCAGCCGCGCACACTCCCTCCTGCCCACCCTGAGCGTGGGCACACAGCACGCCCCCATTCCGTGCTTGCTCCTGCCCGGCCCAGCCCAGCTACTCACCCAGGAACTGCACGGCGAAGTAGCACGCCTCCGTCAGCAGGGTCCAGCGGATGATGACTTTTTCAGCCGTGTACAGGGCGTTCCACATGATGAGCGAGATGCCTGGGGAGGGACAGCAGCACAGCTGCCCTGAGGGAAGGCGAGGACCACCAGGAAGGGGCAGCCCACCCGCCTGCCTGCCCCCCAGGTGAAGCGTTTTGGCCCCCACGGGGGGATGCAGAGGGAAGCAGCGCAGCCAGAAGCTGCGCTCTCCCCTAGCCCAACCTGGCTGCTGCATTTCCAGCCGTCCCCACGAGATGCTGCTGCAGCCTGCAGGAAGCAGCCAGCCACCAGCACACCAGTCCAAGGGCATCCCACCCAGGCTGCCTGCCCTCAAGCCCAGCCACCCCTCCAAAAACACTCCCTGCAGGCACCCGCCTGTCCTTCTGCACTGTGCCAGCCTGAGACCAGGCTGGGTGGGCACCCAGCAAACACATTCCCTCGCGGCCTGGGAGCAGCAGTGGCTGCAGCACAGGGTGCAGAGCTAAGCAACCCTGTGTTTTCATTCCTCCACCCATTTTCTTTTCCAGAGGGTTTCTCCAGGCTCCCCTCAAGCCCCTCACCCTCTCCTCTGGCCCAGTCTCTTGTGCCATACAAGAGGCCCTCCTGGGCACCGCACTCGCAGGATGCTGTCACCTGCCCCTTCTCTGCTCCCATGAGGACAGCCTGATCCCAGCTACAGCCCAGACCCCCTCACCCCATTTCCTGGCCCATCTGCAATCCCCCTCTGCTGGGGTACTTGCAGCTACTCCCCCAGGTATTCAGTGTGCACAGCACTTCTTACCATACGTGCGGGGAGCCTGAGACCTTGCTAGGAAAAAGCAACAGAGGCTGAGCTTTACCAGAGACCCGTAACAAATAATTCCTTCGGAAACAGCAGCGGTTTCCAAAGACGCAGAATTTGTCTGCTCCTGCACTTCTGGCCTCTCGCCCCATTGCTCTACAGGGCAGCATCACACCCCAGATACTGGCACAGCACTCACTGAGGAGGGCTCCTCCATAGAGCCGGATGGGAGTCTTGCTGCTCGCCGATTCCTCGTTGAAGACGGTGTCGTAGAGCTGGTCAGGGAAAGCGAGGGCCTGGCAGAGGCATGGGAGAGACTCAGCAGCACTTTCCCAGAGCCATCAAAATGTGCTGTCTCAGGCAGGGGAAAGTGGTGCTCTGACACTGAGACATGATGTGACCAGAACCATCGGCCAGGAAATTGGGAATTAAGGAGGCGCGAGAAACATCAGTGTGTCGGCTGCTGGCTTCAAGGCCGGCTTCTGTGACCGAGGCTGCCGTGCTGTGTGTGGTTTATGAACCTGCTAATGAAAACAGACTTTGGCAATGGGAACAAGCGGCCAAGGACACTGCTGGCAAGCCCGTTACAGAGACGCAGAGAGGGCAAAGGCCTCTCACAAGAACGCAGCGGCAGTTGTTGAAGGCAGAGGAGGGGGAATAAACAGCTAAGGAGCCACGCTGTGGCATCCAGGAGCTGGTGGTGCCCAGGACTGCAGCCCTCACTTACCATAATGGCCACCCCGGAAAACATGATGGCGGAGACCAACTGCCAGACCCTGCACAGGAGGGAAAACAGAGGGCCCAGAGTGAGCATGGGGGTGAGCCTGTTGCCCCTGCTTCACGATGCATTCCCAGCTGTCCGCATGGTTGTTAGCCTTTGTCCTCCCTCCTCACCCAAATGAGGCAGCCTTGGGTCTTCTGCATGAAGACGTGGCTCCCCAGACACTGCTGGCTCGAGCCTCACTACCAATACAGAGCTGAACCCCCCTCACCCAAGCAGAGGAGAGAACCGGCCCTGCAAAGAGGACAGAGAGCTTCTCTGTGGTTCCCAGCTCCTGCCAAGGGACTGGAGCTCATGGCCCTCAGGCTGGTTTATGAGGGAAGAAAACAGAGCCAGGATGTTCCTGCAGCCCTGAGAAGCCCCTGCATGGAGCAGTGAGGCTGGTGTCAGGGACAGAGCTGGTGTCAGGGACACTGTGGCCAACAGCCCTCTGATGGCCCTGCTCTGAGGTGGCCTCATGTCTTACCTGAGCCCCAAGGGTTCCCGGACAGCAAACTTGATTTCATTTCCCAGGACCTGGCTAATCTGAAATTCAAGCAAAAGGCACAAGGTGACTGAGCAGACCCTTCCCCAGCCTTTACGCCACATACCTCAGACCAGACAACACGTATCTTAACCCCACGTAGCAGTTTATCTCTAAGATGGCTGAAAAGAGGATGAGGACAAGGAATTTCAGCGCGGGGTGGAGTAAGCAAGCTCCATGTCGGCTCCCCTGTAAGCAAGCATCCTGCCAGCGAGCTCTCCAGGGGGCACTCAGGACAGGGCTCCTGAGGGACGTGTCCTTGTTCTCCAGCGCTGGTATTTTGCTGAAACAGACTGTGTGCCTTTGTTTGCGATTCGGGCCTCTTCAGAGAGGTGCTGCCATGCCTCTTTAATCGCTGCCCCGGTTTCCAGGGCACGGTGCTGGACTATGGTGAGCTTTGAGCTAGTACCACCAGCTCCAAGCTAGCTAATGGGTGTCTCGACAATAACATTTCACCAGTGGATTAAAGCAACTTAAAGGCAGAGCTCGCTGCGTTACTATGAAAAGTGGTTTCAGGCGGCTTTTGTGCCTCCACCAGGCTGCACGGCCCGTCTCTGCTAAAGGGCAGCATTAATCTTGTCACGGCAGCCCTTGCATGAGCCTGGCGGAGCTGGGAGCTCTGGTTTTGCCAGAGAGGCTGCAGAAGGTAAATGCTGGAAAAAAAAATTAACCAGGTTTTATCCAGGGGCCTTCCACATGCTGAGGTTTGCCAGCAGGCGACATTTCACAGGTTTATTGGCCATCCTCCCGCAGCAGTGGCCTCCTCGCTGTGGGACAGCAGCACGGAGGACCCCGCGGTGGGATGGGGAACCCCTCCCTGCCCAACACCCCTCACCTTGGAGCGATGGACCTCACCGTCGTCGTCCTCGCCGCCGACCCCCAGGATCTTGCGCGTCTTCAGCCTGCTCACCAGGTCGGTCTGGCTGTGCTTCTTCATCAGCGGCGGCGGCTGCTTGGCCGCCATGGCGGCGCGCGGGCCTCTGCCCCGCCGGCGGGACAGCTGAGGGGAGAGGCCGCAGGAAGCGCTTTACATGAAACCTCGCAGGGTACAGAGCATCAGAAGTTTTTTAAAAGCACGGAAATCTTGCTGCTACACCAGCAGACAGCTCCTCATCGCCCCGGCGCGGGAGGATCGGCCCGCTCTAGGGCAGGGTGCTGGGGGCCGGCTGCAGGCGGCCCATCGCGGGCTGTGGGGAAGCTGTCCCGGTCTGAGAGCAACGCATCGGCCGTCACCGTGACCTGCCAGAGGGGGAACAAAACCAAATCATCAGCAGTGTGGGGACAGAGGCACTGAAATGCTCCCTTGCCCCACACCCTTCACCCCGGCTTTTGCCGTCAGCCCTGCGAAAGGGGCAGGGGAATGGTGCGAGCGCCAGCTTTCCACCCATCGGCATGTCTCGTGTGTGCGCCTCCGTGCTGAGCACAGCCCCGAGCTTCGCCAGAAGGTGCTCTAAGTGGGCCTGACCTACAAACCACGCTCCAGCCCATCCCAGCATGAGGCAGTGTCCATGGCCCATTAGGAGCGTGGTACCTCTTTGCTGCTTCCTAGACTAGGGCAATTAAGCATCATTAAACACTTCCCAGACAAGAGGAACTGAAGACAAAAAGCAGAGCATCATTTAATGACTTTCTCCTTGCCATACATCACACCCTTCGGTTGCCATTTCAGGCAAAATGCCATGCAGGTCTCAGACGTTCGTTTGTCTTTCCCCCCCCCAGACGCTGCAGCCCCTGCGCTGAGCCAGGGCACACCAGCCCTACAGCTACAAGAAACCAGAGGCAAGATCCTCCTTGACAACATGTTGCTTCCTGAGAAACAGAAGATGACAGCAAATAGAGTACAAATACTGGGAATACTAAGAAAAGAACAAGATAGAGGTAGCTGACAGAAGCTAAGGTGGGAAAGACAACTTTCCTGTACGTGTAGAGGTGTCAGGAGTCCCTGAAAAATCACTCTATCATTATCCAGTCATAAAACCCTGGAAACTCTCAGTTCACAAAGTCCTTCCTCCCAATTTGTCTTCCTTTCATCTCGGCTCAACTGAACACAAAAACATTTTTTTCCATTTGCTACTTCACCCTCCAAGAGACCCATAAAAAAGTCATCCCCCCCCCCCCGGGCACCAGACACAGCTCATCTGGTCCAAACAAGCCCAGGGCTCAGGCACAGGCAATCCCTCGCCCCAGCTGCACTTTCCCATGGCTGTCCCACGAGGACAGAATTTATGCTCGTGTCTAAAGAGTTCACGAGTCTCCGGGGAGTAATGAAACGAGAGGTGTCAGTTATTTTGGCATCACGCACACAAGCCTTCTCCCGCTGCCTCGCGAAGGGTTTGCATCTCCCAGGAAAACTTTCCCGTTTTTGTCCGCGCGAGCAGCCAGTCACTTCGGCAGGCTCCCAGGGCATGCCAACATAAATCTTCCTGTGATGCAAATCTAAGAGGACTCGCTGTGACAACGAAACGACTGAATCCAATGCTCAAACATTTACTAAGACCCTTTCGGATAGGGAAAGCAGAAAAAAGACATCTTCAGATCTAGAGCATCCTGAGGGCATGAAGTAAAGGAAGGTGGTAGGGCTTAAAGGGAGGACTCGCAGGCTGCGAGAGATAAATGGCTCTGTGATTACAAAGGCAGTTTTGCAGTTCTGAGTACAGGCAAACAGATCAAAATTTGGCTTCATCAACTGCGTTTGCCAGTTGCCTTCGGGGCATGAGTTGGTAGAAATTTATCCACATCATTATTAACATTGCTCTCCCATTAAGAATTTCCACTGATTTGTGGTAAACCAGTGGCCAGGAACTGGGACAGGATAAGCCAGCTAGAAACACCAATAAAATAATCACTGAAGGCCATTCTGCTACATAAAAACCACGCTCCCACTGTGCTAAGCACAGCTATGGCACGGCCCTGCAGCCAATCCCACGTCTCATTATCCCCATCTTCCAGGGAAAGAGCCAGTCTAATGAGTACTGAATATTAATGAATAACGAGCTAACAAATGCATTAGCACTAATTCGATGACATTCGGATAGAAGACGCTGAGCATTTGAAAGCGTTATACTTACATTAATGTATCCTGACACACTGAGAATTTGGAGGATGTTTTCTATTAGCCTGTGCGTTTTCAAAAGGGAACCTCCACCTCCTCCTGTCGTGATTTTCTCCTCAATCCTCCTTCTGAGCATCCCAGTGGCTGCGTACATTAATCACTGCATAGAGGAAATTCCTCTGCCCCCCTCAGTGACTGGCAATGCCCATGTGAAGCTGAAAGATTTTTATTATTATTATTTAAATTTCAACATCCCTTTTCTTCACAGGCTTCTTTCGGCATCTGTCCCCTTGCATACTGTACTCAGTTGTGACAGCTACTGCTTCGTGGTGCAAAGAAACCTCACCGGTGCCACGCTAAAGATAGCTCCATCTCTCCCCACCTCCACAGCTCTTCCCCCAGCATCTCTGCTTCCCTCCCAGCGAGAGGAGAGGAGAAGGAGAGGATGTTTGACGATGCTTCGGCAGCCAGAGCTGCGTGCCCATCGAGGGAGGTCTGGTGAGGAGCAAGGTGCAGCAACAGAACGACCAGCCCCTGTTCCTACAGCTTCGGGATGCTGCTGCTGAGCAGCTGAGAGAGGTGTCCTGCTGCTCGTGGGGGCACCACAAAGCTCGCTCCAAGGGTCTGAGGACACTCCCAGTCTGCCAGCAGGGTAAGTGATAATAAAGATGAACTGGAGTTGAACCGGGATGACGAGTGAAAGGTTAGTACATTTACCCTGGCCATAAGTTTGGTCTGCTCTGCCACATTGAGGCCAGGGAGAAGACTTGCTCTCCTGCCAAGCTCTGGTTTCAGAGTTCAAGTCAACACGCCAGAGGCAACCCAAGGCCTCGAGCCCACCTTCATTTGTTGATGTTGACCAAGAAGTTCTTATACTCCTGCAGTGGACATAGGCTCTTTCCAGCAGCCTGATGGGGAACCTGCCATGCCCAAGCACCTTTCATGGAGCACAGGTTGAGAGACACGGGTAAATACGGAGATGCAGCACTGCCCCTGTACAATACCACACGTCACCACTGCGCTCTGCAAGCCCTGGGTGTTCTTCACCCAACCTGAAGAGGCAAACGCTGCTACAGGCATGTCACCGGTGTGGGAACTGAGCCACGAGAGTAAAACCATGCCTTCTTGCGTCAGGGGAAGAGAGAGATGGCAGCAGAAGTGCTAAATGGTCTCCCTGCCAGCAGCTCCCGCAGAAGGGCCGGCAGGCTGGCCAGGACAGATCCTGCCCCGCTCCCTCTCATCGCAACAGACAGCCCTTCAGCTGCTCCACTGTGCCGGCTTGCGGGGGGAAGATTGAGGCAGCCGTGCCATATGGAGCAGCTTTTCATCCCTGATGCCACAGGAGCAGCCACAGTGGCCAAGGCACCCAGCAAGGGAGCACAGATGTTTACATCCTAATTACTGCAATTTTGGAACAGATGTCTCCAAACAAGAGGCTGTGCGAGCAAGAGATCCATCTTTAGGGACAGCAGCCAGCTCCTTTCCCCCATGCTGAGCTATGCCTGCTGCCCCACCGCCCAGCAGAAAGCAAGACCCAGGGCAGGAGGCCCCAGGAGAGGTTTCCAGGCACCTACACGGCCAGAGACAAAGTCTAGGCTCAAGCACAGGGGCAGGGCAAAGAAGAGAGGCAGTGGGGGCACAGGTCAGAGCAGTCGTGCAAGAGCAAGACCAGTCAGAAAGGGAAAGAGCTGCCTGACAGAAAGCAGTATGTGCAAAGTCCTCTCTTTCCTCTTCTTTTCCAAGAGGCTCATTACCAAAGTATCTTGGTGCCTCACAATCTCGCCTCACTGCAGCCCTGCACCCTAGGGACAGATGGCATCCCCGCTTTGGAAACACCAGGAGACTGAAGACAGGATCCAAAGAGGTACTCGTTACTTTGGCTCCTGCAAACCTTTGACTTGCCTCATCAAGCGGGATCTAAGACACCTTCCCTACACACACATACGAAGTCTCAGCATGCTCACTTGTAAGTGCAGAAAATCTCTCAGTTAGCAAAATCTGACACTTGAGGACTCTGAAATCCTAAGGGACAAGATAAATCCCGTGTCTAACCCAAAACACACACCCAAGAGCCACAAGGCACCTTTACGGATCCTATCCAAACAACCTCATAAAAGTTTCCCTGGGATATCAATACTGGAGGAGACCCCCGAGCCAGGTAACTACCAAGGTACAGCCATCCCATGCTGTATTTCTGCGGCTGCACATCCCAAGCCCACGGTGCGTGAGCCAGCTCTTTGCCTAGATTTCTCTCCAGAGCTGGGATTCGGATGATGAAGACCTCTCTGCCACCAGCCAGCTGAGGCAGAGCATCCCTCTCCCCACCTCCCTGTGGATATCCTCCCTGCCAGCTGCGGCACACGGCTTTGCTCCCAACATCTTCAAACAGTAACAGGATCGTTGGCGTTTTTTGCTGGGAGGAATGCACAGCAACCCTTGCCCAGGATGAGGAGTGGAAGTTCACCAGCCTAGCAAAAAGAAACTCCCCAAACCAATTCTGCAGGTCAGGAAGCTTCAGGGAGCTACGGGGAATGAAACCTGATCCAGCCGAAATAATCGGATGCTCAGGCAGTAGAAACAATTAGCACTCCGCCAGCGTGGCAGTACGACGTGACTGCTGCTCCTGCCCAGTCTGGCACAGTCCGTACACCCACGCAACAGGGATACTACAGATTTCTCACCTGCCTGGTACATGGGACTCCTTTCCCACATGAAAACCTGCCCTTTAAGTCCAGAAGTCCCTCTGCAATGCCAGCAGGAACCATCTCTTGCCACAAGTTCATCCCCCGGCTCTGCCACAGCCCTCCTGCTTCCTTAAGCAGCTCCAGCAGGCACAGGCCAAAAGGCACGTTCGTTCTGCTGTGCCTCCAGACCATCTTTTGCAGAGAAGCCAGAGGAAACCTCAAAGCCCAAACCACCTGCAAACCACACAGAGACACCTCAGACACACACACCCAGGGCTAACCCCAGCTAATCCTTAGCTGAAGGGGGACTTTGCAGAGACAACAGGGGGCTGCCTGCACCTGGGTAATGCCCGTCTGTGTAAGGAGGGGGGAAGGAGAAACATGGGATCTCAGACACACCCTCCCTTGGCAAATGGATGGGACAGGGGCTGAGAGAAGAATAAAAGGCTGACGAGGCTCTGGTGAGGCTGGGCAGTATGGAGACAGAAACATCCTATCCCAAGGAGCACCACGAACCGAGGCCAAGCCGCAGTCTGCGGGCTGCATCTCAGCTCCAGGATCTCACTGCCCACAGGTTTCCAATTTCCTCTCGCAGAGGGAACAGGAAAGTTTCTTTCCATGTCACGGGAAGTGTTACACGGCAATCAAAAGCTGCGAAGTGCTCGGTTTCCCCAGCAGAAGACAGAAAAGCTCTGTTGCTCTATTAGTGTCTCAGACAGGAGCTATAATTAAACCCAGCAGCCCCGGTCCTGCTAAGTACCACCTGCAGCAACACACCAACGGCGAGCAAGAGCAGCTGGGCTCACCTCGGACAAGAAATGCTGTCCTGCAGCCAGCAGCAGCTTGCCGGGCTGTCTGACACATCCAGCACGCTCGGCCAGGCACGCCTGGTGCATTTACTCCTCTCTGGGTAACTCAGACAACTTGGGCATCATCAGCTGAACATCCCAAGCGCTCGAGTTCAGCAGGACACAAGGGAGCTGGGAGGATGTGGAAGGAAATAAAATGCATCAGGAACAGGCGCCGTTTTCCTTTAAGAGCATTAAAAGACAAAAATTCATCTTTGATTTCCCAGCTGCCTTAGACAGGTGTTTGTGGGAGACAGTCCCAGCAGCTTAGCGGGCCATCTGTCCTGCAGATGATTTCTACAGGGAAACATTAGAAGCAGAAATAAAAACTATATATACACACACAAAATGAAAAAAAAAATAAAAAAGCACCAGTAAAAAAAAAAATCATCCCCCCACAAAACAAATCCAGCCTCAAACCCTCAACAATTGTCTTTCGTGCACTCCCCAGGAAGCCAATGCCCTTTCCTCCCAACCACCCTACAGCTCTGCCCCTTTCCAGAACTCAAAAAGGAAATAATAAAAAAATTACCATCAGGAAGATTTGGTGCCCTCCGCCACATGCGAGGGCAACATCCCTCTGTGCGTCATCGCCAAGGACTGTAATTTCAAAGCCATTCTTGATGGAGTCTCCCTCAAAAGACGGCGAACTGCATCTACACCAACATTATTTCTGCATCTGCAGTCCAGTAGCTTACCCCACACAATGTAATAACCGCAATTTAGAGGCTACGAAAATGGCCACAAACATACGAAATGGAAGATGAAACCAATACAGCCGGACCACTCCTGCACCCTAAAAGCAGACTTTTGACCTGTGTTGCACATGGATTTGCAGCCCCGGTCCGAGAACGGCTGTTTCAGAGCACCCCAGCACCAGCAGGTTTTTACTCTGTTCTTTAAAAAAGGGCTCCTCTTCTGCTACCCTCTGCCATGATATGACCAGATGTGCAGTCAAGGCACACACAAGCAGGGAAAAACAGGCAGACAAATAAGTTTGCATTAAGCAGGGAGATTGCCTTTTGGTCCGATCAGGTCGTTTCCTGAGCCCCACACACGTAGACCCTCTCAGGACTCAAGTTTCCCGTTGAGCAAGCAATCAAATTTGCTTCTACAACGCAGAAGTCCTGTAAGTCAGGCCTGGCAGGAGGTGGCCTTGGTGGCCATCAGTGAACAGCTGAGTTCTCACCAACCCTACGTTACAGAGCATCTCATGCTACACGTTCACATCCCACGTCCTGTTAAACCACATTGCTGCACAGGAGGCAGATGCCAGCTTTCATCCCTCGGCCCCAACCACCCCGCACACCGCTCGGAGCCCTCACCTGCAGCTTGGGACCACATTTTCCACTTCCTCCCTAAGCAATTCGCCAACGTTAAGCCCTGCTCATCTGCACACAATTGCAACTTCAGGTTTATCGCTCCCTCGTGGCTCCTCAGACTCCAAATAAGCACAGACAGACTCGGGGAGTTGCTTAGCAAAAAAGCGATGGGGACGGCCTCCCAGTACAACACATACTTCAGCTACTTGGTAGCCTACCCCCGAGTGGCAAAAATCTCCCTCTGACACCTTGCTGGTTTCTATAGCAACAGGTTAATGCTAAAAATGTTAGATG
Organism: Anser brachyrhynchus; assembly: GCF_964034855.1. Classification (NCBI taxonomy): domain Eukaryota; kingdom Metazoa; phylum Chordata; class Aves; order Anseriformes; family Anatidae; genus Anser; species Anser brachyrhynchus. The sequence goes on along the minus strand of NC_137699.1, from coordinate 13,288,853 downwards.
CAGAACTCCCCGTGTTGGGCAAACAGGAGATAGGACCGATTTAGAAGAGGGAAACTTCTGAATAGCCAGCTACGTGGGAAAAGAGCAACCGCAGGCTTCGCTAACTCACAAGCCAGCACTTGCTGGCCCTCCATGCAACCCCAACTCAATCATTTGACCCCTCTCTCCTCCATTTTCCCATTTTTCCTGGAAAAACAAAGCCACCACCTAAGCTCTTCAAGGATACTGCCCTTGCACATGTGCCAGCGGCTCTCGGGAGACCCTCCTGGCAGAGTGCACCCCTTTGCAGAAGACCACAACAGCCACAGCTCAGGGCAGTGCCACAGAAGGAGGACAAGTAGGGCAGCCCCAACAAACCCAGAGCCTTTCCCCACAAATGCTGTTTCACCCCCCCAGCAAGCAGCTCATACAAGCCTGACTTTGCTTTTATTTGCTGCTAAGTCAGGGGAAATCACCCTGTGCATGCACGCGTGTGTGTACGTGCACACGTTTGTTTACGCATGAGCTGTCAGCCCCCGAATTGTGCACGGATCAACAAGACTCTGAATTCCCCGACTGTGAAGTGTGTGACATTTAATCTCAACCTTCCTTTCAGATTTCATAATGTGCATTATCAGCAGTGGGTATTCAGCACACAAGTACCCTTTCGAAAGCTTTCATCGGGAAAAGGAAACAATATAAAGAACCTGCAGACTGAAAAAGAGACAGTGCCTCCGATGTGAGAGTGGTTCTCCAGCTTCCACAAAAGGCCAGCACGTGTGTGCTGCGAGGATCACAACAAGATGGTTTGTCCCTAGCACAGAATAAATACATTTCACAAGTGAAGAGAGTGGGGCTGGGAAGCATGAAATCTATCAGGAACCTATGGTTCTCTTCACCTCCCTATTTTTGGCTATCTGGGAAACAGGCAGGGGGAGCCATCCCCCAGAGGTGCCTATTTTAGGACAGGCTGCATCAGCTTCTGGAAAGGCTTATTCCACAGGCTTTGAGTTAGGCAAGGGTTTTCATTGCTTTTATACGTATGGGCAAGGCAAATTCCTGATCCTAGTGTTCAACTTTTCAGTACAGCAAACGCTACATCACTTCTGCACATCTCATAAGAGTCACGCTCTGGGACTACGAAAACCTGACAACAACCTCCCTGCTGCCGGGCATGGAGAAGCTACATCCTCAGTAACCCGCTCTCATTAGTCACAGCCACGGAGGATGCACATCGGCAACCACAGGAAATGCAGCACTGCCACATCTCTCCTGTTATCGTGGCTGGTTCAAGGACCTTCCCTTATTTCCACAATTTTAAGTCTCAGACACGTGGATCCAGCAAGCCCCAGTAATACCAGCATCATCCATCAGCTTGTGTACGCATAGATGTGTGTACGCACACTTACTGCTTTCCTGGCATATCTATCAGCAAGCACATAACGCGGCCTCCTGCTCACGGCACAGAAGTGTCACGTTTTAGTCAACACTTCCCCATTACCCTGCCCGAAATGCCACTCACACGCAGCAGTGGCCCTGGGGACGGCAGGCCGGTCTCTCCTCCCCCATGCTCTTTGCAAGTGCTGACGAAAGGCACTCGCTTCGCCCGGAAATGTGGAGCAGGGAATAAATTGGCTGGCGACGAGCTCAACTGCTTTACTAATTCCCCATACACCGACCCTAAATCCAAGCTACTTGTCCAGAGAGCTGAAGGGCACACAGACGCGGCTCGCGGAAGGGGCTTGTTGAACCCGTGGTGTGCAGCACCTGGGCTGATGCCAGCAGACAAGGCAGGAACATGCTCACACACCGCAATGAGCAAATGCTTGCACTGGGCACAAGGGGAGGAGGATGAGAGGGCGCATTACAGGTGTCTGCTCTTCACAAGCGTGCGTTCTCAGTCACCGTGAAAACGACCTGGGAAGGAGCACACAGATGGCCCCAGTTCTTCAGTCCCATCAGGTATCGCCTTTGGCTCCTGGCAGACTCCTGCTTGCTGTGAAGCAAAGTTCGGGTGCTCTTTATTGCTGCTAAGCGGCTTCTACAGCAACTCCTTTCCCAAACACAAAGAAAATGTAGCTGTTTTCACATGTCAGATGCCTGGTTGTGAAAACCCAACGCCGCCTAGCTCCGCTGGACTCAGCGCTGCTGTTTTGTAGTTCCTTCTCCTCTTTGCAGGAGGCAGCTCGTGTTTCTGTCTCTCTGGAACATAACCCTGAATTAAGTGCCAGGCAGCTAAAATTAAGTGTTCGATAACAGGATTCAGAGGGACTTAAAAATCAGGAGCCTTTAAAATACATAGTTTCCTAAGTGAATAGCCTCCTTCCTGAGGCTCCTTTACTGCCAACGATACCGAGTGCCATTTCTACGAGCACACCCCTGCCTTGCAGCTCCGTGCAGCGAGGCAGAGTGGCCAGGAGGGCTGGACTCAAGGCATCTTCTTGGCCACGATGAACATGGGCTAGGTAGCACTGGCTGAGCTCAGGAAAGCTGCCGGCTCTTTGTCACAGCAATCTGCATCGACAGCGGGCCCAGATGTGAGCCCAGAAGGAGGCCGCAGCATCTAACAAGGGCTGGAGGATCTGGGGGCTCAGCAGTGGGATTCCTGAAATAACATGTCAGTTGGAAAAGCTGCTCAAGTCCTTCCACGACCACGAAACACCGAAGGCCAGGGGTTTGTACTTCACTCGTGAGGTGGCACCAGCACAAAAGAGCACTTCTGCTGCCATCATGGGTTACTGAATGAATTCGTACCCAGACAAAAACACTGGCTGAGTCACCCACAGAGTTTCCTGAAGATTTGTGGGCTTTCTCTGTAGGTCTCTTGTTCGGCTGCTGACATGGCCTCAGACTGTTTACTTTCTCAACCCGGGCAGGATACAGCTAAAAATGACACGGCTGCAAGCCTTTGTGTAGTGCTCTGCCTGCACCTGCTTTCCTCCAGGCCCCGGGCCCTGCGCTTTAAGTGCTGCCTGATTTTAATAAGAAAAGCAGGGATTTCTCTCCTGCAGGCAGCAGCGGCCAGCTGCAGCGGGGACTCTCACTAATCTCCCTCCAAACACAGGATCCCTTCAGACCAACAGCCGGGCTGCCGGTGTGACCTGGTACTCCAGCACGCACATCTCCGGTGACATCGACTCGTGCTGCTAATGCCACTCCCCAGGGGACCAGGCCACTGAATCACTGCTTGATTTATTCCTAACTGCTTTTCTCCCCGTGCTCAGTGCCTTCAACGATCTTAAATCAAATCTCTAACAACAACTTCGAGGAAGCCCAGCAGCCAGGAGCCAGCTACCAGTCCTTCTGAGCCTATTGGGTCAAATCCAGGAAAGGAGCATGGGGCTTGCCACCATCAGAGGCAGCCTCTCACCTTCAGCGCTAAACCCCGCTAGCAATCATTTAGATTGCTTCCTCCTTTTGGCAACAGATCTCTGCTCCTTCAAACCCTGCAACCACAGTGGCTGTCAGGGTGAATCTGGATCAGAGCTTCCTTACAGGCTCTGTTTGTGTTGGGTCCATGGTTTCGCCCCGCAGAAGGAGCTGGGTAAAGCACTGCGCACAAACCAAGGTCTGGCAGAGATTATTCAGGTATAGCCTAGGCAAAGATTTCCCCATCAAAACCGATGCCCAAACATGCTAAAGAAATTCCTGCTTTGCACACGTAGGACTAGAGAGACACCTGCGGATGTATCTACCAGGAGCACCCAAGCACTGTGCAGGACAAGAGCGAGAAAGGTATGCACCTCATGAAACCAGGAGGGAAAGTTTACTGCAGGGTTAACCCCTGGGAGCAGGGGCTGTGGGGCAGCACAGACTCCAGTGGGGTCATCCAGCAAGGCCCCACACAGCTCCTAAGCCTCCTGCTCCCCATCTGTCAGGCGGGGGAAGCCGCACCAACCAGCGCCACAGATGGGCAGTGAAAGGCACCGAGATGCATTAACCCTTGCAGATGGCAGAGCTTCACAGACAGAAGAAACTGAAGAAGGCCAGCAAGTCATCTGTCATTTCCCTTTGTGTTTTAACTCCAAAGCTGTCTTCAGCTGTAGCTGGATCTGTCTTTGTGAACATCTTTTAGCATCTTGAGCAATAACCCTTCAAACACAGAGCAAACTCACGCGAGCCTGTGATCTCCAGGACAGAATCAAAACCACATTTTCCAAGAGAAGGCAGAAAGCGACGGCAATGGGGAGCACCTGGTCACCTCTTACACCTCGATTTTGCTGGTCTGGAGAAAGACCCGATGTATTTGGGGGCCAACACTGGGTCTTTTTCTCCCATGACTTTTTTTTTTTGCACTCCTACGTCAAAAACACAAAACCCAGAAGATCTTTCTATAAATAACGTCCCAATAGTGCTGAGGTCACCAAGCCATTCCCCCTGGCACGAGGCCAAAATCACAACATAAACAATCCCAACCTCTTTCTGCTGCACGTGTGCCTTTTTTTTATTATTATTATTATTTTTTCCCTGCGACGTGGAAGGCTTGAAACCAAAAAACATAGCAGCAGGAAGACACAGCCCCCCACCCCTGGTCCCACTGGGCTCTTCTCACTTGTGCCAGCTCCGCAGGGCGCCCGGCTCCAGCCAGGACAGCCCGGTGCTGCGAGCGCCCATCCTGCCCGCCGCAGAGCGAGATGCTCTGTGCTGTGACAGCATTTTGAGCAGTTCTCATTAAAAGTTTGGGTGCTGAGCGGATGAGGCATCGTCAAGCGCACATGTGGCAAGGAGCAGACCACTATCCAGGCAGCTCCAAGGAAAATGGGTGGAATGGTCCCTCCCAGGCACATCCCCTACTGTTAACTCCAACCTTCAGAGAGCTGCAGGACAAGCAACCACCAGCTGAGGATGTACTCCGGGCATTTTGCACACTGTAGCGCTCAGCGCTCATTGAGAATAGAGAAACATCTCCCTTTGGATCAGGCCCCAGCCTCCAGCAGCTCAAAATGGACAGAAGACCCCAGGCAGAGCATCTCTCTGGTTTATTCTCCCACAGATCTATGGCTCCTCCAATCCCACCCAAAGCATGTCTCTGGAGATGCTCTTCTGCCCACTCCTCTCTGCAATAAATCCTCGCTACAGGTCCACGAGCAGGAGGGATAAGTTCAAGATTTTGAGTTTGAGACTACGTGGCAGACGCCATCTCTTCAGCCTCTTGGCTGGGACAAGCCGCCCAAGCAGAGAAGCTCCCTTTGCCTCGCTCTGCACAAGGCGCAGAACAAGGACAGACATCTAAAAGCAAACAAATCCCACTTCTCCCAGCTGCCATCAGCACCCAGTGCCCCTGCTGAGGGCACCAAGACACCTTCGTGGCTTCCCCCACAAACCACCGTGTGCTCACCACAAGGTGTATTTATGCATCCCAGCTGGGAATGGTTATGGCCAGCTGAGGCACCTCCACGCCCAGTCTGAGGATCTTGTTTGGTTTTGGTTTTCACCAAGACCTAAGACAACTTCCTCCCAGAGGAAAAGCTCCCCTGTCTAAAGGGTAACTGCTATTTATTTAAGCGAACACTTTCCTCATCCACGGGCCCTGAACGTCATTACTCAGCAGACTCTGCTTTAGCGCAGATAGAGTTACCCAGCAAGTTATTTATTCTAAGTCCAGAATAGCCAGTGCTCTTGCATGCTCTGTAATTTCTCATGGCTCAGCTGTACCGGTGGTAGCCCTTATGTCAACAAGGCTTTGGTCGCTGCTGGTGTTTTTACCTCACAGCCTGTGCAGACAGAGGAGATGGATCAAGCGGTACCCATTTAACCACCAGCAGCTGGGGTTTGGCTGGCCCCAGCCCTTGGGCAGCTGCCTGAGGACTCCAGCTGCAAGGACTGGGCACTGAATTAAGGTGCTGCTTCTTTTTCAGCCCGGTTTGCTGAGTTGGGGTAGAAGTCACCTGGAGGGCCTGATGGCTGCCAGCGGACAGCCAGGCCCACAGGTGGCACGGGTAGAGCCAGACGGGGACACAGGGCCCGCTGAGAGCTGGCTCACCCCACCTTCCCCTCCTGCCATGGGGAGCTGCGCCCCATTTTGCCTCCCTTCACCACCAGCTCCATCCTGCAGCACGGCCCTCGCCCTGTCCCTCTCCCTCCATCCCTGGCATCCCACAGGAACCCATCGAGGCCGCCCTCCCAACCTACACAGGGCTCGGGTGGCAGCCTCCCCACCCAGGCACCTGAGGCACCCATTCGGGGCCCGCGGTCCTCCCACCGCTTCACCAGCGAGCAAAAAGGGACGGACACTGCCTGGGAAAATGCAACGGGGGACCCCAGCCTTTGAGCGGTGCGGGGAGGCAGCCGTCACCAAACAGCGTGCGTGTCCCCTCGCTGGACCCCCTGCATCCCAGCCTCCCCTCCACCCTCACCCCCACCACGGCTGAGATGCCCCCACCACCAGGGCGGCTCCCTCCTCCTCCTCCTCCTCCTCCTCCTCCAGCCCCTCTCGGGACCCTCCGCTCCCCACGCCCCCCACCCGGGGCTCCGCGGGGAGCCCCCCACGCCCCCTCCCCGTCACCCCCCCCGCCGTCCCCGCACTCACCGGCCCGGCGGGGGGGCCCTGCGCGGCTGCCCCATGGGCGGAGCGCTGCGGGGCACCCGGGCGAAGCGCAGCGGCCGGCGCCGCGCAGCCCCGCACACTGAGCCCGGCCCCCGCCGCGGCGCCGCTTTACCGCGGCCGCCCGCCCGCCCCGCCTGACGGGGCGGCCCCGGCCCCGCCCGCGGCCCCGCCGCCGCTGCCACCCCCCTGCTGCCTCCACCGCCGCCGCCGGCCGCCCCGTCGGGGGAACAAAGGGCGAGGGGCCGGGGGAGGCCCCGAGGGCACAAGGGGGGAGCCCCCCGCGTCCCCTTGTCCCCCACAAAGGGGGGTCCGGGGGTGTGTTGTCGCCGCTGTGTCGCGGCCCGCTGGCAAGGCAGGGAAGGGGAGACCCCCGTAATGGGAAAAAACAACGAAGCAACGTGGCACAGGGGCTCTGCCAGCGCCTTTCAAGGTGCCGGGAAGAGCCTGGCTCGCAGGGCTGAAGCCTCTCTGCTCCCCGCCGGCCTCCCCAGAGCGCAGAGGGAGGCTGGCATGGCGAGCTGCCCCCACAGGGGCAGCCGGGGCCTCGCTGGCGTTCTCCGGCTTCGGTCGTCTCAGGGCAGGAGATGAGGTTGTCAAGTGTGAGGATGGTGAAGCAGCGGGCAGCGGGCACGCACACGTCAGGGCAATTAGCGCACGGAGCCATGGTGGTGGCGGGCAGCTCCGGCACTGCCGCGGTGCTTCAGCTCTGTTCTCCCCGTGAGGATCCTGGTGCGAGTGCTTGACGCGGCTCACCTCGAGCTGGTGCAGAGCAGGGCCACACGAAGGAGAAGGGCTGAGCGCCCGGCTGAGGAAACAAATCGAGGCCGGGTGGGGCGAGAGCCTTGTAGCTCGCGTTGACCCCGTGGGCAAACCATGATGGGGAAGCGCATCCCAAAATGTCCAGCACGATGAGGTCATCCCAGACACAAGGGGATCCTTGTAGGAACAGAAGGCTTGTCCAGAGGGAACCGGGCCGAAAACTCACATTTCACAGAGGCCAAGGAATGAATCTGTGGGAAACAGAACATTTCTTTGGAGGGAGTATCATTTCAGCGGCTGAGTTTGCTGCATAACATGGGGAAAAAAAAAACCCTAAAGATTTTATATTTTCAAAAAATTTACAATTCCAAAACAAATCCAGTTCTGACTCGGAGCTAGTGAAACATTTCACTGTGCTAACGTTCAAAATTTTCAGTGCGATTATGCCAAAACGTATACAGGAGCTGAAATATTGCATGTGCTCCATCTGTGCTCTGTGGTAGCGAAATATTATAATGTAATACAAAAGCACGCAGAACAAAGTGAGAAGGCAGAGCTGAAACAACCATGTTTCACTTAATTGAAATGAAATAACTATGATATTGTCAAACAAGGCAAGTCAAAATATGTCATGTTGACTTTTTTTTTAACAGAAATTTGCATTCAAGGAAATCTCTCAATTTTTTTTCAAAGACCTAATGAGCAAACAGTTGTGAGGCAATAGGTCCGGCTATCGCATGGGGGGCAAGCAGTAAATAGCAAGTGTCATTTTGCAAAAGCGATTCAAGCATTTGTGCCATCGTATGTCACGGGGAGCTCCAGTGTTATTTCTGAAAGTGGTATAAATGTGCTCTTGGAAGTGTTACCCTCAGACGAGATTTAAATTTGTAAATTGGAGCCCGAGGCCTTCTGCAGCGATTGCTTTGTCCAGAACCACCCAGGCCTCCTGCCTACCTTTTCCTCATTCAGAGAGCGGGGAGCAGCCTTTGTCCATGCCGCTAAACACCGCACGGCAGCAGCCCCAAAGTGCCCTGCGAGGTCTGCCCCCATCCTGCCTTTCTCTGGGGCCGTGCGCTCAGGGCGCGCAGCCACGGCGTTAGCATCGGGCCGCGCAAACCAGCTTTAATAATTAACCCCGGGCTTTCGTTTGCATTTGGCTCCAGGTCCCCAGGCGACAGGCTGGTGCCCGCAGGATCCGTGCCAGAAACCTCTCCTGCGAACCCACACGCGAGCGGTGCGTGGTGCCGCGGGCCGGCGGGTGCACGCAGGGGCCTGTGGAGGCCTGGGATGGCGAAACAGCCGCCTGCCTCCTGCATCTCCACGCAGGCCGGCCTGTGAACCTCCGTGCCTCTGGCGTGCCAAGGCAGATACACCAGCAGGGGCTGTTTTCTGCAGCGCTGAGCACACTAAAACACGTCCTGGGAGGAAGCCGTGCAGGACACTCAGTTCTGGGGGGCACGGAGAGCAGGCGGGCCTGGGGAGGGCAGCGCATCTTCCTCAGCCCCGGGGAAGTGAGGCAGCCAGCTCACACGCAGCAGGCAGCTGTGTACAACAGGGAAGGAGGGGGAAATAATCAATAGTCCGTAGGCAATCCTAGTTTTGCTGTTATCACCTCTCACAGCTGGAGCCAGACATCTCCTTGGGTCCCCAGGGCACAACCCCGGTCCCCACAGGTCCTGCTAGACAGTGCGCAGTTTGTGCTGAGAGCATTTCCTGTGCTTGGACCTCCTTCTGCCACCTAGGTGGGGCTTGGAAGGTGAAGATGATGACAGGGGTGACGTTTTAAGCCATAACAAGACCCAGGCTGCTTTCACAGCAACATCACCTTTGGGATGGGGAGGGGAGCACAGAGATCTGGTGTCCGCACGCTGCTCGCTTCTGAGGATGCTGCGCAGTCAGACGGACAGATGTCGTGGAAAAAAGCTGCTGAGAAAATTGTGCTTTCTGATCTGTGAGAAGTGGTGAGGCCTAGAAAGAACAAGTAGCTTCCAGATTGGCATGAGCTTTCTGTTCTTTTTTTCAAGGAAATCTCAAAAACTGTTGTTTCAGGTCAAAGCATTTTGATTCAGTGCTTGCAAAGTGTTGCATTTGAACATCTGTCTTTTAAATAATTCTGTGTTTACCCAATTAAGCAGAAAAATCAAGTGCCATTCAAATAAAAACTTAACAGTCTCTTCTAGTCTCTTCTGTTTTTTCCTGAAGCAGCATAAGACCTTCTCAATTACTTTTTTTTTTTTTTCCAAAATGGCATTTTCAGGGGAAAAAAAAAGCAAAAGTCACACAGCTATTCCAAGGGTGTCATCTGAAGGACTCCGAAGGTGTCCTTGTGCACCAGAGATCACTGACTCCAGCACCTGCAGAAAGCTTCGTTGTCTCAGCAGGATGGGCACAAACTCCATCAACTGTAAAAGGTCACATCAAGAATGTTTTCCTTCTTTTTCTTGCCCTTTCAGCAGCCTCCCACGTCCCTCTGGTTTGCTACCCTTGTTTTCAAAATATGGCTTTTTCCCTCCTACCCTATAGCTGCTTTTGCCTCTGCCTACTCTCCGCATCAGCTCGAGCCTCTCTGAGCACCTGTAAGAGCCCTCTTTTCAGTCCTTTTGGTCCTTTTGTGCTCTGTATCCAAGATTGTCTTGTTGTCCCCACAGCATGTCAAGATACTTGCTGACTTCAATTTTCGCCCTTTAGATAGTCATTTTCTCGCACTAGAAAATACTTCCTGCTGTTTCCTTTGAAAGATGCCTCAGAAAATGCGCTGAGTGGTAATCTGTAAGGTGTAAGATCAGAGAAGGTGATTAAACTGTCCAGTCCAACCTCCTGTATCCATCACAGCTTCTTGCATCGCATCTTGTCGGAGCTGTATCGAGCGCCACAACTTGTGCTTCTTGGCTGCAGCACACTTTCCAGAAAGGCAGCTGGGACCAGTCTTCAGTATAAAGCAGCTTTGCAGAAGCTGCTTTAGCATTCCTGAATGCTAAAGGCTTCTGGTCAGCACAGGGGCAAACGAAAATGGCTCCAGAAAATGGTTGAGTTCCTCCACGTGTGTTTCCCTCTGTCTGGACACCTGGTTTCGGCACCAGGTGGGTCTTGTTCTTAGCTCAAGGAGTAGCAGCACAGTGGCTTCTGTACCTAAAGGCCCTGCATTTGGTCCTCACAGAGGGCTGCTCTGGGAGCATACACGCGTTAACATGAGATCTGTAAATAGATCATGCCCCTTCTCGACATGCATGGCAAGGCCTTTGTAATTAATTTATAGGAGATGTACAGCCAGCCATGCTCGCACAGCGTACTACAGATTAAATTTAACATCAAAGAGCAATCGTGAGGCTTCTTGGCATATATAGGCCATCACATTTAACATCTCCGACATCTCTGCTGTTAACTGCTTCAGCCCCTGGACTCGGGCCATGGGCTGAGGGTTTCCAGCAGGAGTGTGGATGATGTGTTGTTATACAGCGCTGGTGAGGACCCTTTGCCT